>NC_136954.1:60287462-60364461 GCF_032717465.1 Coenobita brevimanus | reverse complement strand
TACTGTATTCTTAACGTCAGATGGAAATTGGACATACTTATAAAAGCATGCTACAAAGTTGAGTAAGATTAGTAACAAGTTTGGTGTGGGAATAACTACCATAATACATAAGGCAGCAGAGTAATGTATAAATTATTAAAGTTTTATGCTGGAAGTTAGAACGCTAAGTACGGATGTGAAAATATGCGCCATGTCAGACCAAGGAGATTAAAGTTTTACGCCGGCAGTAAATGAACGAAAAGTCTGCTTCTTAAAAATAAGCTTTAAAAATTGTGCGCCGAATTAGTTGCCATAATACTGTTGTGTAGCATGGCCCCAAGTCCCTTTGCTACTAGTGGGGTTTTGGGGGATTGGGGATGCCTGGGGGGTTGGGTCAATACTTTTACAGCACACACAACCCACCATGGTGTGCCATGATATATGTCCGTTTTGACGTGGGTAATGGGGGCTGTCGGACAGTGAGAAGGAGTCCATCATTGCATATGTTGGAAGGATAAGTGGCACACAGGTGGATGATTATATAGGTAAACATGCACTCAGGCCTTGCTTGCAATAACCATGTTGTGGCCGTACAGTAAGGGGGCGGAATTCTCTATGAGGGGGTTGTGTTTGATGGCCAGTTTTTTTGTTTATTTTTTACGGCCTAGGCAATGCCTCAAGGATTGGGCATACGTTCTTAAGTGGATATTGCAAGCCAGACGTTGCACACTTTGTTCACATCTATCAGATGCTGGACCTCACATTCACAGCCTCCCAGTCATTCACCAATTTTTTGTTTCCCGATTTTGTGAAGAGACCTGGGACTAGCTACTGACTAATTTAATACCGGATATTGCCACATCCAGCTGGAGCGCTGTAACTCTTGACACCACCACGTGACTGTCTAGTTGTATATTACCACCAAGTTTAGTAACTTACATCCTGGGTAGCCAGAAGCCACTTGGCTTGTCACTCGTGATAGTCACGAGATGTCCACTTTGATTAGTAATTGTATCAAACAACCAGTTTCTGCTGCCGTCGGCTCTGAAAGAAGACATCTTCGCCAGATTCGAGTAAAGCGACTAAGGTTATAGACAACTGGCCAGCCGTACACAACCATTGGCTATGAAATGTTTTGCATAAATCCTGTCCTGAGCATGAGCAAAGTATGTAGACACTTCTCTGCCAGCTGTAGGAATGGAAGGTGTTGTTTGAAATATTTTATGTGGTAAGGACTGTACATCAACGTTACTATTCTTTCCTAGTCCACCATTCTCCTGTATGGGAATAGTAAAGGAACTGAAGGCTGTTATTTTAATCTGACGTTCAATATCTGATCATTGCCATATGAAGGTGTCTGTTCCAGGCATCAGGAAAACAGGCAACAGAAGGAATGTTACCCTCTAGTCATTTGAGGAAGAGTGGTAAATATGAAATACAAGTTAGTGCTGGCAGAGTATTGTTGGCATACTTTTGCACATGCCTGTACATCACAAACAGATGCAGTTAAGTCCTGGTTATGTGCCACAGATGCTAAAAAATACAGGGTGGTTCATATATAACATGTCTGACCCCATGTATTTTGTTGTTGCATTTTGAACCATACCTTACCCCATCCTTAGGTGGGAAGAAGAGGCTGGGATGATGATGATGACGATTGCAGTGATGATTTTAATAATAATGAATGATGATTATTATATTGATTTTGATTATTTGATGATTGATATGGTGGAGGCTCAGTCGGCTTTACCATCACTACCCTGCGTCATTTTCTGTTTTCCATAATCCTTTCTTACTCGATAGTGATTGCTTGTTTGCATCCATTGGTTGCATTTTTTTATCAAGTAATTTAATATCTCCTCTTGCATTTTCTTCAGTAATTGCTTAAAGTTCACTCATTTTGGTAAGAAGAGATTTTTACCCTCCACTGACTTTTATCTATTGCCAGACATCTCAATCGCATAAGGGGAGGCCACAAACAAATTAACTCCATGTCATTCTGTTATCTGCTATTTGACTGCCCTCTCTTCAACTCACACCTCCCTCCCTTGTATCTCTCCACTCCAGTCTTCCGCCTCTGCCATGGTCTCTTCTCCTCTTCACATCATACACATACCTTCTAGTCATTTTCTCATTCCCCATCCTCTACATGGCCAAACTATCTCAAAGTATTTCCCCTAATAGCACCACAGCACTTTTCCACTTCCTCATTTGTATATCTGTCTGTTCATAAAACTCCACACATTCCGCAGGTCATTTCCACTGCTCTCACTCTTGTGCCCTTCCAACAGGATCTAAGCCTCATTTCTCAATGTCTTATCACAGCTTTCAGTGATCCAGCAACCTTTCTACCCTGCTGTACCCATTCAAGCACATCCTTCCATCCTCACTCATCACTCTAAAGTACTTGGATGCACCTTCATTATCTATTTCCTCACCATCCAGTCTCACTCTGTATGCTGTGATTTCCCTCAAGACCATAACTTTACCCATACGTGTATTCTCTTTAGGATTCTGTTTCTTACATCCTCAGACTCATGCACCAAGCCTTGCAGTTCACATTCATCACAATACAGTATCATCAGCAAGCAACAGCTCAGGAAGTTCCACATCTTACCCTCCCTCACTAGATACCAATATATTCACATTCCTTCCTATTACCTCTCTTATAGCTCCATCCATATACAAATTGAACAGCCACTGAGACATGACATGCAGAAACACGACACACATAGACATGACACACAAAAGCATGGCACAAGGTATGACACAAACATGACACAAAGAGACAAAATTTTTGTCCTTATTTATTTCCCTCACGTCACTGGCAGAATAAGATAGCACTGTGGCCCAACATCCTTTCCGTGGCACTTCTTCATGACTAGCACCATATTAGTCATGTTTCAACTAGCATTTACAAAGGAATGATGGTAATTTAATACCCAGTTAAACGGAGCATAATTAAGTTGTCAAAATACATGTTTCCTTCATACCCGCAGACTGAGCCGACAACATCAGATATATATGGGCAGCCCTGTATTTTGGTTTAGTAAATTGTGGGCTGCTGTTGCTGTGGTCCTGTATTCCTGGCTAAGTAGGACAGTGGCAGGTGTTTGGATATGCCTGTGTAGTAGTGCTGTAATCAAACCACTTCATTGAACCAACATAGCATCAGTTTCAGCATTTTTGCCAGTACAGTATTTGCTGCCTAAGTAAAACAGTGTCAGTTGGTTGTAGCTTATCTGTGTGTGCTGATCATCTACCTTCTTGAATGAGATGTGGCTAAATGAGCTATGAAACTTTGCTAAGGATATATACGTGTCATTTTCCAGAGTAAACTCCTGACAGATGCACACACACGTCTGAAGAATATTAGAGGATAATCTTGGTTGTAAGAATTTTGGAGCTCCTATTGCCTCTTTTCTTTGATTAAGTTCGAGTATTTAGTTTCTCCAGCATTGACTCTGATTCTTAGTAATTAAAATGAGCCAGGGACCACCACAACAGCAGGTATTATCATCCCAAAAGATCGTAAATAACTGTGGCAAATAAAAGGACTCTGCAAAAAAGCCATAGTGCTTGTTTACCCAACAATAAAAATGGGTGTTTTGTATATATTATCCCTCCTGAACTGTTGATGTTGGCTATTGTATTTGTACGCCAATTGTATTTGCATTATTATTATTACCATGTCATTGTGTTGTACTGTACAGTCAGCCACAGGAAAAAATATGCTGAAAAAAATATGTACTCTTGTCCTTCT
Organism: Coenobita brevimanus; assembly: GCF_032717465.1. NCBI lineage: Eukaryota > Metazoa > Arthropoda > Malacostraca > Decapoda > Coenobitidae > Coenobita > Coenobita brevimanus. The sequence goes on along the minus strand of NC_136954.1, from coordinate 60,360,719 downwards.
TTGGTTGATTGTAATTGGCAACAGGTCAACTTGAAGTTATTTTTCTCAGTCTCTATTTCCCTCTGCCTGTGACCTCCAGTCTTGTAAATGCAATGTGTGCAGGAATTTCAGATGTAAGATATCTTGCATTTGGCTCTCTTTTGTGTATTATTTCTTGCACTCTTCAGTTTCTGCTTCTCTGCATTAAAAAGAAAAATGTATTGTCCTAAATAGCACTGAGATTTTAAAACTAACAAGCATCCTTAGTTAACGACCATTTATGTCAAAGGTTGATGAGCAACTTGAGTTGTTTCCCTTCATTTATATCCAAGAATAACAATCCTTCTGAGTTTATTCCCCTCATTAAACATAGCAGTTGATTCCCTTCATTTAGGTGAGAGATTAACGAGATTTTTCCCTGCATATATACGAACATTTATCGTTAATACGGTTTATGTTTTTTATATTTTTTTTCCTGTGGCTGACCATGTTTTATATATTGATGTGGGAGTGTTTTTTTGGTGTTTTTATTTCTGTTGATTTACTCTATAGTCAGTTTGCTTCACCTGACAGAGATTCATAACCGTTAGCTTTATGGGCAAGTGTAGTCAGACTGGAGAGTTAATTTGACTAGTAACCAAGGAGACTCATCTGTACCCCATCACTAAGGCATACTGAATTTTATACACCAGTGATTTAGTACTGAAGTGATAAAAGTTGCCTTGTTTTGTCAGATGGAAATAAACTGACTGTAGTTATATGTTGAATTGGAATATGTTATACTCTTATCGGTATGTGGGAAAATGTGCCACGTGTTTGAAATTTTATAACTATATGGATTAGGGCGTCAGGCTATAGATAGATTGATAGATAGGTAGGGAGAGATCCTAGGGTGCCCATAGACTTAGCTGTTTTGATATATCTCTTCCTATCACACAGTCATTTGCCATATTTTCCTAAGCATGAGCAAGAACCAATTTGCCTGTCAGGTCTCTATCACCTTTCAACCCTGGGCATCTCAGAAATCAGCAGTATTATGTGTTGAGCATATAATTTTGTGCAGTATGCCTAGCCCTGGCTTCCTACGCTCCTTATGGGGTGACATAGGATTGGATGATGGCAGACGATGTTGTATAAAGTTGCAAGGTCTCCAACATCACTGCCAATGGTTGATACATTTTTGGAATTACTATCTTTATGCTGATTCTTAGGCTATGCTGTTGATATTTCTCCTTCATTGTTGCGTTTTCTTGGTCTGTGTATCGTTTGGGTGTTTGTGATGGTGTTGATGTCTGTTGGGTTGGGTTGTCGTGGTTTATGATTAGAGAGAGCAAGGATGTGTGATGTCCCCATGGTTTTGTGTGTGTGTGTGTAAGATACTAGGATTTGAATGGTAAGTGAATGAGTGTATGAGCTATTTCATTGGGCTTGCAGTTAGTTTCACTCTCTTGGGTTTCCTCTTTGCTTTATGGGCCCTATGCATTTTACCCATGTGTAAAAAAAAATAAATAAACAGGTTAGGAGTGACTGCTTGAAATAGGAAAAAAAAAAATGGTTACAATGATTGAAAAATAATTGGTTACGAAGATGATGATGATGATTAGTCCACTTCACTAGGCATGGTACTGATAGTTCGCCCCCTTAATACTTGTTTATTCTTTGTTCTTTGCTCCCACCTCAAATATTTCTGTCTTGAGAGATAGAGAGACCCTGTTGTTGTAGTGCTAAAATCATTACATGCCTCTGACCCTCCTATCACCTGTATTGGCCGTCATAACCTACCCTTCCAGCAAATTCATTCTCATGATAAATTGAATTCCTTTGTCAGTGGATGATAAACCTATTATATCAAAATTATACTGTTTTGAAGAATATTTGCTATGTATTAGTAAATCTTGGCTTGTAATCCCACTTGACTGACTACAGAAACCCTGGCAGCCCCAAAGGTATATGTTGAAGGATTGTCTGTTGTGGTAGTGTGGTGTGGTGTGTGGGAGGAGGCCTACACTGTGGTACATGTGGTGAATGTTTGTAGTAGTGTGTTGTGGTGAGGGGGGGAGGCCTTACACTGTGGTAAATGTGAGTGTGGTGTGGTGTGGCAGGAAGCATTACACTGTGGGCATAGTGCATTGTGTGTGAGTTGTGTATTGTGTTGGCATTGAAGTAGAGAAAGATGATGATTGTGTTGAAGTCTGGGTATACTCATTTCACTCTTAACTTGGCACAAATTTTCATGTTTTGGTATTTTTTTTTTAATGTGTCCCACTGGCAGAAACAAAACATTAGACCTGCCTTCACTCCATAGCTTTTCATTGTGACAGGCATCATATTTTAATGCCTGTTTACTGTATTCTTACAACTCAGCATTCATGAGAGAGCATAAGCCATTTTTAGACCAAGTTAGAGTTGTGTTTCTCTGGATATGGTTGAGTCTGAAGGGTGGGTGTCTGGTGATGGTTTTTGAAGGTTTCTGTTGTATATCTAGGTAGTAGCTATGTACCGTCTGAAATAGTAGAAATAAAGTTTAAAAAGAAAGAAAAAAAAAAAAGTGGATGACGGCCACAGCCACTTGGCGGACTGCACTTGGGCTACTGGACTGCACTTAGGGCACCGGTATTGCAGATGGTCGGAGCCAGTGACCTGTACTGTGAAATTCCACATGCTTTTCACAGCACAGTTCCTTTGGAATGGGGGCCATTTTAAGGGGGTAAGAAAAAATATGTATCCTTCTGAAAAATAGTGTTGGGTATAGGATGAGAATAGGTTGTAAGTACTCTTTGTAACGTAAGTTCTTATTACATGCTTTCCATAGCTGTTCTTCAAAACCAGCATCATATTTTAGTGCTTATACAGTATACTGTATTCTTACAATACAGCATCCATGAGAGAGAGCACAGGGCATTTTTAGACCAAGTTAGAGTAAAAAGAGAGAGAGAGTATAGGTTGTGTTTTTCTGGATGTGGTTGTGTCTGAAGGGTGGGTGTCTCATGATGGCTTTTGAAGGCTTCTTTTTGGCTGTAGTGGCCATGTATATCTAGGTAGTTGCTATGTACCGTCTGAAGTAGTAGAAATAAAGTTAGAAAAGAGAAGAAAAAGAAAAGTGGATGACGGCCACGGCCACTGGTGGATCTGCACTTCGGCTACAGGTATTGCAGTTGGACGGAGCCGGTGATCTGTACTGTGAAATTCCATATGTTTTTCACAGTATGGTTCTGTTGGAATGGGGGCCGTTTTAAGGGGGTAGGAAAGAAAATATGTATCCTTGTGAATTTTAGTGTTGGGTATAGGATGAAAATATCTATATGTCTGTCTGCCTACTGCCAGCTGCCATAATCCCGTAAGGGGGGGCCATTTGACTTTTACTTATGGGGAGGGGCACTAACCCTTCACCAACCCACTTGTTGACACATAGGGAGCACATATGGTTTGATTATATGGTTACCACCCAGCATTGTAAACAGTTTCTTGGCTTATAGATTTTTTAAAAGTACTTTTTGTAATGCAAGTTTTTATTACATGCCTTCCATAGCTCTTCTTCATAACCAGCATCGAATTTTAGGGTTTATATACTATGCTTACAACCCAGCATCCATGAGAGAGGCGATACGTTTGTGGCCATCCCGTACGGGATTAAGGCGTCTGGCAATAGATGGATAGATAGATCCATGAGAGCACAAGGCATTTTTAGACAAAGTTAGAGTAAAGAGAGGGTGAGAGAGAGTAGGTGTATTCGTGTTTCTGTGGGTAGGGTTGTTTGTGAAAGGTGGGTGTCTGGTGATGGTTTTTGAAGGGTCCTGTTTGGCTGCAGATTTGTGGATGTCTGTAGTGGCCTTGTGTGTATAGGTAGCTAGGTACAGTGTGAAATAATAAAAATAAAGTACTGTATATATATATATATATATATTTATAAAAAAAAAAAAAAAAGCTGTGTACACTCTGAAATAATAAAGTACTGGGGGGGGGGGGGGAAGAGGTTGACGGCCACAGCCATCGGCGGACTGCGACAAGTGCAGGTGGTCGGAGCCGATGACCTGTACTGTGAAATTCCATGTATTTTCACAGCACAGTTCCTTCTGAATGGGGGCCGTTTTAGGGGCGAGGAAAAAAATATTGACTATATCTTGTGAAATTTAGTGCTGGCGTGCAGTGTTATAGGCTTTGAATGGCTGTAGTGGCTAGGTAGGCAGTATGTACAGGATAAATTATTAACAGAAAAAAAAGGAAATAAGAAAAAAGGAGGAAAAAAAAAAATGGTTGCACATTTTATTTGGATTTAGGTAACTTTCTAATTTGGGGCAGTGGTCAAGTAATAGGTCTAGTACAACTTCCTTGGTGGTTTGAATGGCCGTAATGCTTTTATGTTCCTCTGACAAAGTGGGGCCAGACTGGAGGGTCAGTTGCACTAGTAATCAAGGAGACTCATTCCTGTCTCAGTACTAAAAATTTCACTGTTTCATGGGATTAGTTATTATGAAGAGGTACATAGTGAGGTTGGGGGGAGGAGGCAGCCTTATAACTTTGTATGGAGGTCTTGTTGGGTTTTGGTGGTGGTTTATGTGTTCATGTTTTTCTGCATTGAGAGTCCCCTTGTTGTTCTGTGTTTGTGTGTTTAGCCACGAGGGATTTTTGGCACTGAGAACACCAGCTGGTATTGTAGTGGTGTTGGTCTGGAATAGGAAAGTCCTGGAGTTGATAATTTTGAAGCACTTATGTAGGGAGAAATATGTGAGGTAGTCAGGATTCCAGGGGCTTGAATGGTCAGTGAGTGAGCATCTGGCCCTTTTCACTGGACATGGCCTGGTTATATCAGTGCCACCACCTGAAGGTGTCTGCCCTGCACCGCAATTTTATAACAATTGGGTGCGTAAGGTGAGAAGTGTGAATTTCGGGGGTAGGGTTGTGAGGCAGACTGGAAAAAAAATACGAGACAAGGTCACAGGGTGGCTGCCAGAGATTGAGCAGCATAGACAGCCACCATTAGGTGACTATTGCCAATGAATGCATGTTGGAGCCTTTATGAATGGTACGATACAAATGATATATAAATACTGAACTGTTTCGAGAGGCCCATCATGTACACCTCAGTATATATATGCATAGCTTTGAACTACTGTATATATAAACACATCATCTGAGATCTAGTGGCACATTTTCCACACAGTTAAAAACAGAATGTGTAAATTGTGAGTTTTGTTTGTGTATAATGCCAGCAGTAATTCCTCGTTTAATAATTAATATATAATCCCGGAAATTGCTGATTGCATGAAGTTAGGGTCGGGTCCCAGCAAGAGGGACTTTTTCTCCAGCATTTAAGGATCATATGCAAGACAGAACTAACTAGCAAGATTTATTTGTGTTAAATTTAAAAAAATTATATTTTTAGATGAATTAACATTGATCTTTCACAGCACACCTTTGAGATTAATTAAGAAGTTTGTGAAAAGTGTATTTTTGAGTGACATTAAGAGAGAGACTGCTTAGTGGAAGTATCTTAAATGAGGAATTACTGATAGGGGTTTGCCAGTAAATTATTATTATTATTTGACCCGCAAGCAGTTTTTGAAGCATAAACTAATGATACCCCTTGCTGGCATTAATATTACAAAGGAAAACAAAGTTGAGTGTTTATTCTCTGTGTGTTTTAGTACTTCATATAGTTAAGTATTGTATTAGGCTTCTTCTTCTCCTCCTCGTTGTTCTTCTCTTCCTTCCTCTTCCTCCCCGTATTGTATTAGGCTTCCTCTTCTCCTCCTTGTTGTTCTTTTCCTCTTCTCCTCCTTGTTGTTCTTTTCCTCTTCCCCTCCTCATTCTTTTCTTCCTTCCTCCTCCTCCTCATTCCTTTCTTCCTTCCTCCTCCTCATTCCTTTCTTCCTTCCTCCTCCTCCTCATTCTTTTCTTCCTTCCTCCTCCTCCTCCTCATTCTTTTCTTCCTTCCTCCTCCTCCTCCTCATTCTTTTCTTCCTTCCTCCTCCTCCTCCTCATTCTTTTCTTCCTTCCTCCTCCTCCTCCTCATTCTTTTCTTCCTTCCTCCTCCTCCTCCTCATTCTTTTCTTCCTTCCTCCTCCTCCTCCTCATTCTTTTCTTCCTTCCTCCTCCTCCTCCTCCTCATTCTTTTCTTCCTTCCTCCTCATTCCTTTCTTCCCTCCTCCTCATTCCTTTCTTCCCTCCTCCTCATTCCTTTCTTCCCTCCTCCTCATTCCTTTCTTCCCTCCTCCTCATTCCTTTCTTCCCTCCTCCTCATTCCTTTCTTCCCTCCTCCTCCTCATTCCTTTCTTCCTCCTCCTCATTCTTTTCTTCCTTCCTCCTCCTCCTCCTCATTCTTTTCTTCCTTCCTTCTCCTCCTCCTCATTCTTTTCTTCCTTCCTCCTCCTCCTCCTCATTCTTTTCTTCCTTCCTCCTCCTCCTCCTCATTCTTTTCTTCCTTCCTTCTCCTCTTCCTCATTCTTTTCTTCCTTCCTCCTCCTCCTCCTCATTCTTTTCTTCCTTCCTCCTCCTCATTCTTTTCTTCTTTCCTCCTCCTCCTCCTCATTCTTTTCTTCCTTCCTCCTCCTCCTCCTCATTCTTTTCTTCCTTCCTCCTCCTCCTCCTCATTCCTTTCTTCCCTCCTCCTCCTCCTCATTCCTTTCTTCCCTCCTCCTCCTCCTCATTCCTTTCTTCCCTCCTCCTCCTCCTCATTCCTTTCTTCCCTCCTCCTCCTCCTCATTCCTTTCTTCCCTCCTCCTCCTCCTCATTCCTTTCTTCCTTCCTTCCTCCTCATTCCTTTCTTCCCTCCTCCCTTCCTTCCTCCTCATTCCTTTCTTCCTCCTCATTCCTTTCTTCCCTCCTCCCTTCCTTCCTCCTCATTCCTTTCTTCCCTCCTCCTCCTCCTCCTCCTCATTCCTTTCTTCCCTCCTCCTCCTCATTCCTTTCTTCCCTCCTCCTCCTCCTCCTCCTCATTCCTTTCTTCCCTCCTCCTCCTCATTCTTTTCTTCCTTCCTCCTCCTCCTCCCCTTTTTGTATTAGGCTTCCTCTCCTCCTCTTCCCCCTCTTATTGTATTAGGCCTCCTCCTCTTCCCCCTCTTATTGTATTAGGCCTCCTCATCTCCTCGTTCTTCTCTCCCTTTTCATCTTTCCTCTTCCTAACCTTACCACCCTGCAACCCACCCTACCACCCCCACCCTTGCTATGCCCTACCAGGTGTCCCTTGCTATTCCTGTCATCCTTGTCCTGTCCTTCCACCCCTGTCCTGCCATCACTTACCTGCCCTGCATCCTTGCAATATGCAGCCATGCCCTCCCCTGCCATCCTTGGCCTGTCCTCCCCTCCCATCCTTGGCCTGTCCTCCCCTCCCCTCCCCTGCCCTGTCATCCTTGGCCTGTCCTCCCCTCCCCTGCCCTGTCATCCTTGGCCTGTCCTCCCCTCCTTGCTATTCTTACCCTGTGTCCTGCTGTTCTTGCCTAGGGTGTCCTGCCCTTCCATCTCTTGCTGTATCCTGCTTGTCTTGCCTTGCTATGACCTGCCCTACACCCATGCACTATCATCTGCACTCTTGCTGTGCCCTGCCATCCTTGGCCTGTCCTCCCCTCCTTGCTATTCTTACCCTGTGTCCCTCTGTTCTTGCCTAGGGTGTCCTGCCCTTCCATCTCTTGCTGTATCCTGCTTGTCTTGCCTTGCTATGACCTGCCTTGTCATTTGTGCTATGTCCTGCCCTGTTGTGTCCTTCCATCATCTGTGTCATGTCCTGCCCTGTAATGTGCTATGTCCTTCTGTGTCCTTCCTTGTCTTCTGTGCTATGTCCTGCTGTTCTTGCCCTGTCATCTCTGCTATGTCCTGGTGTCCTTCCTCTGTCCTGCTCCATGTGTCTTGTTTTGTTCTTTAATGTCTTTGTATATTGTCCTTTTAAGTTCCTAATTTTTTATAAGTACTAAATTTTGAATATGTTATAAGTTACTTATATATGTATAGTACTTTGAAAAATATCAGAAAAAGAATACCAATAGACATGAATAGTACGAAGTGATGTCGCCTTCGTACTATTCATGTTTATTGGTATTCTCTTTCTGATATTTTTCAAAGTATTATATATATTTAATATACAAAAAAGGTATATGTATATAATAGAGACATTGTAATAATACATTGGTTTTATTTCCACTAGATACATTTAAGTGAAGAAGGTGAAAAAATAAACTATCTCGATAAATCGGCCAGAGAAATAAGGACTGGGAACCCCAAGGGAGGGTTGCCAGTCCGTATTTTCGTGGCCGATTTATCGAGATAGGTTCTGTGCCCTACCCCAAGATGCTTCCAAGAGCGTGCCCTTCAAATCACTGTGTAGATGCCATATCTTGTATTGCTCTGCCCAGCTAATGCCAGGCAGACCTATACAAGAACACATGGCATACAACAGAGTGATCAAAAAGGCTACTTAACATGCATTGCTAAACACTGTGTGCACCACGCAACGTGTGTTTGCTAAGGCATGTTAAACAGGAAGCAATGCAACATTAGTCAACATGGCATACAGTATACCAAAGACATGAGCCTAAATTAACCCCTTCAGTATGAGGACATTTTATTCCTGCTGATGCCACACGATTTTATTCAGCTTGGAGTGCAATCTCATACTGGAGGGGACATAGCCTCCCTTCAGTATGAGACCCCCTTCCTAAGCTGAATAAAATCGTCTGGAAGCAGCAAGAATAAAATCATCTGGGACACAGCAACAATACACTGAGAAAAGATGTAACAGTACTGAAGAGGTTCAAAAATACCAACATGGACTGGTTGTGATGCATGTTAAATATCAACAAAATAACATTCCACTGAACAATATTTACTCTTCACTAACTTGGCCCAATTTTTCATTCTTTTCCAGCTGTGTCACATAAGAGTAACTCTAGGCACAGAAAGACAATGCTATTACTCATAATCCTTTTCACACTGTGCCTACTATCCTGTTTTCAGAAAGTTACAACTCATAATTCAGGCTGGAAAGATTTAAAATTTTAGGCCAAGCTAAAGTTCAGAGTATAATCTCAAGCAAACAAATAAAACTGTAAATATATATAATGGCCATATTACTATAACAATGTGAAAGTGTGGACATGCTATATCTACCTATAGCCAGACACCTTCATCCTGTGAGGGTACATATCTCCTCCCTGTCCACTGCCATCTACCTGCCCTCTCCCCAGATTACACCCCCTGCTTCTCCCCCCACCTCACTCACATACACCCTCCTGATTATGTTTCCTACTCTCCATTCCCCCAACTTACAACCCCTCCCCTATCCCTCCATTTTGTTCACATACACTCGCCTAGTTAGTCTTTCACACCCCAACTTACACACACCTCTCCATCTCTATCTCATCCTCAGCTCCCCCCACCTCACTCACATACACTCTCCTGATTATGTTTCCTACTCTCCATTCCCCCAACTTACACCCCCCTCTCATATATCTCTCCACTCCATCTCATCCTCAGTCTCCACCTCACTCACATACACTCTCAGAATTAATCTTCCTACACCCCCCAACTTACACCCTCCTCTCTCATGCACCTCTCCACTCCATCCCTCCATCTCATCCTCAGTCTCCCCCTGCCATTTTCCCAACCTCCACCTCACTCTCACAAACCCCTACTTAGTCTCACTCTCCATTCCCCCCCACTTACACCTCCCTCTCATACCTATTCCATCCCTCCACCTCACTCTCATACTCCACCCCCAACTTACACCCTCCTCTCCTATATACCTCCACTCATCCCTCCATCTCATCCTCAGTCTCCCCCTCCCTCTTACCCCACATCCACCTTACTCACATACACTCCTAATTAGTTTCCCTCTCCATCCCATTTCAATTACAACATCCTCTACTCAATCCCTTAGTTCCCCCTCCCCCCCCTCCACCTCACACATTAGGGCTGATTCACACTACACAGTTCGTCTCCGTACGGCTTTCGTACGTTAATTATTTTATCGAAATCAATGGGGCTGTTCACACTATATTTTCCGTTTATTGTTCATCTTTCGTGTGGCATTCACTTGTACGGATCGCCTACGTTTGGAAGAAATCTCTAACGAACGAAACGTATACGTATAGAATCGCTCCGTACCTCCACCAATCAGTGTGAACATCAATACGTATCAGTCACAGTGAGTTTACAGACAACAGAGGACAACTTTAGCCTGTCACTGCTTTTGGCCGTGAACAGTACTATAAGCAGTCATGAGTGACAAGAAGTTATTAGAACTGGTCAGAGGCTACGAGGAACTATATGACATGGGCAACAGAAAATACAACGATAACCATGTGAATAAAAATATGGAAATTAATAGGAGAGGGATTGGAAAAATTGGGTAAGATATTTAAATATTTCACTATTTTATTATAACTGTGAAAAATAGCATTTTATCCTTCATCCTATTCATTACCATTCATAGGGTATCTCTTAACAACCTATCCATTACCATTCACAGGTTCTCTCAACATCCTGTTCATAACCGTTGGTAGGTTCTCTCTCAACCCTCTTTACGCCCATGGAAGAGAACCAGTGGGACTTCAAGAATCTTTTAAATTTCTTTTACAATGAATGCACCTTGTGAAGCATTTCCTCCCTGTCTAGTTATGTCTACTAATGAGCTTGCATTGTTCATGACATTCATGGTTGTAACATCAGTGCCATTGTCACCTAAGTAGCTGTGCAAAAATGAAAGTTGCAGCAAGCTGCTTTACACTAATTTCTGAGGCTTCTTCTCGGAGCCACAGCTGCATGCAGACTGACGAGATCATGGACATATAGTGTGAACAGTGACATACCAAATGAACCGTAACCCTACGAAGACAAACCGTATAGTGTGAATTGGCCCTTAGTCTCTCATCCTTGGTCTCCCCTCCTACCTCACTCACATACACTCCTAGTTAATTCTCTCCCACTCCACTACATCCCTCAGTCTCCCAATTCTGATTTATGGAGCATAGACAACCAAATGACAGATGATTTCTTACTTAACTCGTGGAACATTGCCATAACCTACCTACCAATAACAGATCTTTGGGGGGGGGGGGGAATAATGAAGTAATATTTCTCGCCTTTTAAGACTTCGTTCCCTTAAAAAACCTTGGAATAGCACTTCTAAAAAATTACAAGGTTACTTATGAACTGGCTGCTACAGTTTATATAACCCTTGTTAATTTCTTGGTCATAAACAGACACACATCTTAACCAAGACTGGCTGAAGTTTAAATCTATTGCTCATGGTCGGGTGCAAGTAGGCAACTAATAAAGTACTGTATGTATAAAATCAGTAATGCTGTTCCTGGCCTACCAAGCCATTCATACCCAGGCAACAGGTCTTTTAGTCCAACATGACAGATGAACACTACAGGAGGTAATTTTTAGCCAATGTTGTTCCCACAACAATTTAAATCATTATTTTATGCAGGGAAGAGGGAACCAAATGCTAGAAAACCTGAACGACTGTTCCCTCTTTCAAAAAACTAAGTTAAGGGCCAAATTCAAGATTGTTCATCTTGAGATGCCTGGACACAGCATTAGAGAGACTGGAGGGTCATAGGCAGTAGGAAGAGTGAAAAGCAGTTCCAGAGTTGACCTATTGCGTACATGAAGGTTAACTCCTGTATTTGATAGCTGGACAGAAAAGGGATCAGAGTTTGCTGCTAGACAGGTGCTACGCACCCACCAGGCTGGTGGAGGGATGCAAGCAGACGTTTCGGAGGGGCAGTGACCATTGACACAGCAGTACAAATGAGATAAACATGCAACAGTTGTAGTCAGATGGAATAAAAATTGGCAAGCTGCATCACTATGTGCCACTGATGCAATATGTCGAGATGTTTCAAATAATTTGTGGCCTGCACCAGGAGCATGCATTTATTTTTTTTTTTAGCTGCAGTTCTTTGGTTGTGTGTTTAGTATTTTTATTAAAAGCTGCAGCAATATTTCACTCGGCAAAGCAACTGACGTTAGATTTAAAAAGCACAATTAATTTTACTACCTCTCAAATATCGGAAATTATAAGACTGCCTTGTCAAAATCAAGCTGTTTTTCATTAGTCTTAAAAGGCGATAAACTCTACTCCACTAGACACAATATTGAAACATTTATATTAAAGAAGCGTTTACATTAAAGATGCATTTATTGGAATAAAGAAAATATGGTCAGCACATATAAATATATAAGTAATGGATGTGGGATCATGAAGGGCCGTAATATATTAAAATCTACACGAGTGAAGTTCTGCTGAAAAATCATATGGTCTGACTGACTGGCCAAGAGATGCTCCCACATCCACAAATACTGTACAGTGCATATACAGATGTCCTCGTTTGGCCACAGGTATGGCCTTAACTAACAGTATTCCCACCATACAACTGGTAATGGCAAATTCTGCACCCTGACTAAGCTTTACAGAAACACTTAACTGAAAAAAACACTGGGGAAGGAGAGGGGTTGCATTTTAATAATAAAAAAAAAAAAAAAAAAAAAAAAAAAAAAAAAAAGGGGGGGGGAGAAAGGTTACACTATGATGAAAAAAAAAATGATAGGGTGGATAGGGGTTGCATTGTTTGATGGTCCTTAACTATGAGGTATGACTGTCTCCTTGGTTACTTCGTTTATTTTCCTATCGCTTACAAAGGCTTCAACAAGCCTGCATAAGTTAGCCTTGGTCACCTAATGGCATCTCTCCATACTACTTTATCTCTGGCAGTCTCCCTGTCCAGTCCCGTATCCCTGAGGTCTCACTCTGACTTCATCCCAGGTCTTTTTTTTAGTCTGCCTCTCACAACTCTACCCTAAACAATCACAGCTCTCACCCCCCATCCTCTCCACATGTCCATACCATCTCAACCTACCCCTCATCATTACATCAATACATTCAAGTCCCATTCTTCTTCTCAACTCTTCAACTGCGGTCCTAACACCCTTCCCAAGGCCTGTCATTCAAGTATGCACTACAAACAAATCTAATCATTGTCATTACTGTATGTTTAAGCCTATGAACATCCTCATCCTTCACTGCCCAGGTCTCACGTGCCACATACAAAGATCCCTTAGCACTGAAGGAGAGCCCTCTCAATGTCAGGAGACAACAGCTCCCTGAACTTCCTCCAGCCACTCCTTATCCTAGCCACACAGATAACACCAGCTCCACCTCCAGCACATAGGCTGAAATCTCCATATGCTCCCCCCCACGCACTGCACACACCATGTCAGCATTTTTCACAGTCTACCTCTAACACCACATACACAACATCTCACCAACACTGAACAAGTTGTAATTCCTTCCCACACCCTAGTGGTAATCCACACATGGCCACACTCCCTCAGCTTTGACAGTACCACCACCAGCCCTAGATACCATCACCCTTGGTTACTAGTCGTATCAACCCTCCAATCACACTACACACTGCCATCAACTGAGACAAAAGGGAACAGGGATCTGTCAGGTTTGATAACATGCTATAACAAATTTAACAGACAATGGAGAAAGTTGCCTTCATGAGGTGGCAGTCTCCTTGGTTATGGCTACTAGTCATATCAATGTGCTATAGCAATACACTTTACAGGTACAGGAGGCTTGCTTTCATGTGTCTCCTTGGTTACTAGTCCTGCAGGTGGTAGGTGATTGTGATCATCCACTCACTCGATATACAGTGCAACCTCTTAAATTCTTAGTTCTTGTGTCCTTTTGATACTTTTGAAAAATTTGAACTTTTAATAAAGCATTTCTTTGGCTGTCTTAATTCTCATGGTTTAGACATGCTTTTGACAAGCTTTGTTGTCTGGGCTAACTAGCTGGCTTCAGGCATCCTATTTTCCATTGTTAACACTACCAAATATCTCATCTCTTAACTCAAGGATCAGTACAATAATCGCTACAAACCACATTTCCTTTCCTCATATTGTGTATGTCCCCTTGTTCTAAAACACTTTGCAGTTGTATTCATATTTAACATCAATCAGTAAGTTGTAAGGGACGTAATAATACATTCATTTATTTACATAAAAACTACAGTACTGAACATGAATATTTACATCTTTCAGCAACCACCATCCACTCCTTGATGTAGCAATGCCCACTATCTCCATTATTTTTGTTTCTGTCCTCCTCTCTCCCTATTTCTCACATCCTTCCTGTCAATTTTTATTACTCCTTCCTTTTCAGGTGGCTTTACATTGAGTAACAAGCCTAATGGCTTTCTGTAAGCCAGAAAAACATTTACAATGCTGGGTGGTAACCATATAACCAACCCATACGTGATGCTACACTTCACATATTGTGCACTGATTACACAGTTTATTTTATAACATTTTATGATATGTACAATTACTGCCAGTCTGCATTACTATAATGTTGCAGAAATACTGCAATCTCAGTGATGAAATACATAAGTACATTGTGTGTGTGTGTGTGTGTGTGTGTGTGTGAAAAAAAAAAAAAAAAAAAAAAAAAAAAAAATGGTGGTGGTTTATATCTACTCAAAAATAGATTGCACAGTGGTTTAACTGTGATGCAAATGATCTATTAGAATTACACTAAGACTGCTGCCTACCAACAATCATGCTTCAGTCAAAAGTGAATAAAATCAGTTGACGTCTGACAAGTGGTGTTGCATGGTGTTGTGTGATAAAGGAATATTTACCATAATTCCACTCAAAAACTTAAAAACCTTATCACACTGCTTTGTAATGTCATACACTGTCAGGTTTAACACCACCACTATCTTTGACAACACCTGCAATGAGTTATTTACTCTAGTTTCAGTTGGTACAGCACTGAGAACTGTCAAATTTGTCATACATGGTAGTTTCCATCACCAATCATATCACAACACACACACTAAGTACTTGTGGCTGCATTCTTATACTGCATCATTTTTGTTCCCAGCACTGCACTAATTGGTAAAGCCAGGACACCTGTTTGAAGCCACAATTATGGTCAAATTTGGATATGATAAAACTGACTCAAATAAGAAAGAGCTTACCCAAGAGGAGGAAAGGAAATTATTATTATGGATGACCACACACTTTATGGTGAGGTCAACAGTACCAGATGGGTGTAGCTAGGAATTTTTTTTTTTTTCTAGTCTCTGGTTATTTCTGAGCTAAGTTTGGGAAACAAAAATGACAGTTTTCATAAATTATGGCAATTGAACTTTAGAGGTTTGCAAACTTTTGAGGTTGCACTGTAGTACTACCTATTCTTCCTTCAACTTTATCATTCTGTTTGTCCTCACTCCCTACTTCTCCCTTTCCTTCCTGTCACTTTTTCTCTTCTTTCCACTTCATGTGGTTTTACACCAGGTGACAGGCCTAATGGTTTCCTGCAACCCAGGAAACCATTTACAATGTTGGGTGGTAACCATATCACCAAATAATAGGGTGATGTGGGGCCTGCTATGGTGCTCACGTTAACTGGATTATGCAAATGCAGCATCCATCCAGGAACCAAACCTCCACACTATTCAACACACCTTGCCGTTGCAGGGCTCTGTCTGCCACAGGGGAACACTGGTTCCCTAATGAGGTGGCAAGGCTGTTGCTTGCCTGTGGTTCATGGGTCTGCTTGGCCAGGCAGACTGGGGTTGATCAACAACGTACTTCAATTCACAATGCCATCAAACAAAACATGCCCCAATTCCCTCCCTTATCCTCCAAGGATGGTGGAGTACACAAGTCTCCTTGGTTACAAGTGTAATACCTCCCTATCATCCCATAAAGGAAAATGGTGGACTACAGGATACAGGCCAATGCAGCCAGCAGACCAACATGTTCCTGTTCAGATAAGCCTGGCCACAAAATACATCACTTCAGCACTACCATATAAACCAGCCAGGGAACACAATGACAATTACTTGGATTTAATGTACATGAAAACAGCACTTCATGACTAGCATAAACGAGGACTTTCTGTACACACAACTACAGTTCTTTCACTTAAACTTGGCCAAGACATATCCTTTAACAGATGACTTGACTTAGTTCAGTAGCAAAGACACAATCACTGGCTCTACAACCTTTCCACCACACTGCATGACTAAGATCACTAATTTTGATCTAATACAGTATAGCTAAACACGATTCAAAGATGGTAATTTTAGGTTGTTGAAACCTTTCCACAGCACTTCTTCATGACTAGCAAGGTATTTTAAGGCCATGTTAAAGCAAAATGATTGAGATGCAGTTTTAACACATTACCAATCTTCTTCAAACATACAGCATATTCCTCTACCCAGCTGGCTTCATCTTGCCATCTTGGTATCTTCTTCATTGATCTTGTTAGACGCCATCTGTTTCCTGCAAATACAACAACACAGTAGCTGTGTTTTTATCTACACCCACACCCACTGACCTAACCTACAACATCCACTAACCTACTCTACACCTACACCCACTGACCTAATCACACACACACACCAGCCAACTGGATTACCTAAACTCAAGATCACAAGTTTAAATTCCGTACCTAAACAACAAGAGCCTATCTGCACAGACTGCAGTCAATATTTAAGTTTCTCTTTCAAACTCAGAATGTGAAACTTGTATTAAAATGCCTCCTTATGGCCAAAACTGACAACTGTTTAATAATCAGCTGATGCAACAGCTGACTTAACAAATCAAATCAAAATTTCAAGCTGAGCAACTTTGTATTTCATAAGCCATTACAATGCATCCTTAAAGTCAAACTGAAATGCACCCAATAGTCAGCTTAGGCAATGGCTGACATGATAAATCAACAAAAGTTCAGGCTGAGCAGCTTTGTATTTCATAAAATCACTCAAAGCTCTCCAAGAGCAGATATTTACACTTTCCTTGGAGAGAAAAAAAAAAGTACCACTTCTAGACCTGTTAGCTTTGCCACAGGTGAACAGACCTATTAATATTCCAAAGCACATCTGGCTGGACCACCTTGACCCATTACACCACCAGGCACCTACAGTCAACACAGCAGCACAACCACCTGACACAAAGCATCAGCCAACACCACCTTAACCCACTACACCACCAGGCACCTACAGTAAACACAGCAGCACAACCACCTGACAAATTCAAAGCATCAGCCAACACCACCTTAACCCACTACACCACCAGGCACCTACAGTAAACACAGCAGCACAACCACCTGACACATTCAAAGCATCAGACACCACCACCTTAACTCACTGAACGACTTAGACGATGGCCAGATTTAGAAAAATGGCAGAAACTGTAACCACTGCTAATACACCTAAAGATAATTCCCCATACTCCCTGAGTGCTTTATCCATCTATATCTATTTATCTATATCTACTGATGTAATTCTGGAGACTATTTCAAAGTCTGCATTACATGACGGAGCTACTACAGTTAAAAAAAATCTTCCCAAACAAGAAATGAACAAAGTAAGGGAACCATTCAGTGCAAGATGCCTGGCCACTGCATTTAAGAGCATGTCACAGTAGGAAGCACCAATGAACCAGCACCAAGTCACACTGGCTACATGGCACCAAGACTGGCGTGGGAGCAGCTTTGGCCATGAAGACGCTTGGTGATGAAACAATTTGGTGTTAATGCACAAGGAGGAAGGCAGGATCGGGAGGAAGGAAGGATAGGGAGGAAGGGGAGGATAGGAAGGAAGGATGGGGCAGTGTTAATGGCAGGGCCTTAAACTATCCATGGCATAATACCAAATGTGTAGCCTGATAGTAGGGGGGAAATGTAGGGCCTAAAGAATTATGGAAATATCAAGAAAAGATGGAAAAGTAGAGAGAGGACAGGAAGGGGAGAGAAAGGAGATACAGTCACTGGTAAAAGGAAAAGTCACAGGCAGGAGGAGAAAGAAGCAGGCAGGAGGAGAAAGAAGCAGGCAGGAGGAGAAAGAAGCAGGCAGGAGGAGAAAGACGCAGGCAGAAGGAGAAAGACGCAGGCAGAAGGAGAAAGACGCAGGCAGAAGGAGAAAGATGCAGGCAGAAGGAGAAAGACGCAGGCAGAAGGAGAAAGACGCAGGCAGAAGGAGAAAGACGCAGGCAGAAGGAGAAAGACGCAGCCAGAAGGAGAAAGACGCAGCCAGAAGGAGAAAGACGCAGCCAGAAGGAGAAAGACGCACCCAGAAGGAGAAAGACGCAGGCATTTTGTAAAAAAAAAATGTCAGATTAATTCAAACTTACACAGTACTTCCAATTCCCTGACTCCCCCAACATCTCTTCCTTAGTGATATGTTTTTGGTTTTATTCTTGCTACTACTTGGCAATTTTTACAAACTCAGGGGCTGGTACTCTTGAAGCACCTCCCCTAACACCTCTTCCTTACTGATTTATTTTATTCTTGCCACCACCAGGCATTTTAAAACTCAGGGAGGACTTACAGCTCTGATGGGTTAATAAGGCTACATCTTCAGTTAAAAACATACAGGATTAATAGACTCTGGAAATATTGCTATCGTATCATTTATATAGACTCTGGAAATATTGCTATCGTATCGTTTATACAGACTCTGGAAATACAGATATCGTATCATTCATATAGACTCTGGAAATATTGCTATCGTATTGTTTATATAGACTCTGGAAATACAGCTATCGTATCGTTTATATAGACTATGGAAATACAGCTATCGTATAGTTTATATACACTGGAAATACAGCTATCGTATCGTTTATATAGACTGGAAATACAGCTATCGTATCGTTTATATAGGCTCTGGAAATACAGGTATCGTATCATTTATACAGACTCTGGAAATATTGCTATCTTATCATTTATACAGACTCTGGAAATATTGCTATCGTATCATTTATAATATACACTGAAAATATTCTGAAAATATTGCTATCGTATTGTTTATATAGACTAAAATATTATCGTGTTGTTTATATACAGCAGACTCTGGAAATATTGCTACCGTATCGTTTATATTCACTCTAGAAATATTGCTCTCGTATCATTTATATAGACTGGAAATACAGCTACCGTATCGTTTATACAGACTCTGGAAATATTGCTATCGTATAGTTTATAGAGACTCTGGAAATACACCTATTGTATCATTTATATAGACTGGAAATACAGCTATCGCATCATTTATATAGACTGGAAATACAGCTATCGTTTCATTTATATAGACGAAATACAGCTATCGTATCATTTACATAGACTGGAAATACAGCTATCGTATCGTTTATATAGACTCTGGAAATACAGCTATCGTATCGTTTATATAGACTGGAAATATTGCTCTTGTATCGTTTATATAGACTGGAAATATTGCTCTCGTATCATTTATATAGACGATGGAAATACTGCTATCATATAGTTTATAAAGGCTCCAACATGCTTGAATGCGTCGGTTTTCATAACTTAATAGCAGCTCTCCACACTGCTTAATCTCTGGCAGCCTCCCTATTCAATCCTAGCCCTGAGGTCACACCCTATGGCCTTTTCCCAGGTCTTTTTCAGTCTGGCTCTCACCCCTACCCTCAACCTTGCCACTTATCACCTTCTGCACCCAACTGTTACTCTCCATTAAAAATAAAATCAAGGCATTTGAGAGAACAAGTACCAATGGAACTTAGAAATCTGCATATAAGACAAGGCTTTACTATCACACCACTGATTTCCCTAGATAAATAGCTAAGGAAGAGATGTTAGGGAGCTTCCTTTTGAATACAGGGGTCTCCAACTGACCTAAGTTTAACCCCTAAAATAAATCATTACAGAAGAGATATCAGGGAGCTTCCTGTTGTGTGTTAATTCACTCCTGCCACAGCCAATGGTTTTATCCAGCTCTGGGGATATTATATTTACTGATGGGGTAATAATGGCTATCTGTCTTCTGTTGCAAGTCTCCAAAGACAAAACTATATGGAAAAGTTAAGAATGAAACCTAAGGCACAAGGGGTGGCAGTGATCATTTCCTGGGATATGGTTGTTAGCACTGCCAATTTAACTGCAGCACACTGCAAATACTTCCACTTAGCAAAATTGAGTTTTTAATGTTCTGCATGATTCTTGCAACTTTAGCTTCCTCAGCTATTTAAGCACAAGTTGCAGTGCATTTTGACTAACACCTACTGAGGCCAGTTCTACAACCAACTGGCAATTAACAAAAGCAGCACCACAGCAAGATTTATAGAAAACTCTACGTTATGTATGAAACACTCCACTGGCCCATCAATGGTTATTTCAACAGACTGGCACCTAAGTGAGTATGTATAACATTTTTAAATGTACTCATCTTGTAGTATCCAGCCAAGTTGCTCCCCTTCATCACTGGTGGTGGTGGTGGTGGTGGATGTCTACCACCAGACACCCACCACAGCAGGGGTGGCCTCCTCTGCCATCAAGCTGCCCTCGTCATACTGCCCTAAAGTACAAACATGCTTTACAACTCCACCCTTGAACTACAATGCCAGTGCTACCTCAACCATCAACACTAGTTAAATCTTAGGCTGAAGGACATACTGAAGGCTGTATCAAACCAGCCATTTCCAGGAGTCTATCAGTTAATATTCTTGCCATACACATATGTACCTATCTCTCAGGAGGAGGATGGTGGACTGCAGAAGGGGAATTTTAGCATGAAGTCTCCTAGAGTCATATATCCAGATAAGCATGAACCCACAACTGAGTTAAGGACTCTAGTAAGTAAGTTTCTCAGTGAAATATGTTAACACCCAAATATGCCTAGTAACCAATGCATTTATTCCTATACAGTATAATGCTACTTCCCTATTCAAGTTAGGCAAATGCAAACAGCAAACTAGCTAGGAACAATCTTCATTTTACTTCATCCTGATCTTTTCCACCTAATGCTGGAGTGAGGAAGGGTGCAGAAAGGAAGGACAGGGAAAGAAATAATAGAGGAAGCACTTACATTTATACCTCAACATCTTTACCTGCCTAATGGAGCGGGAAAAGGGAACTTATTTCCTTCATTCATTCATTTATAAAAACTCCAAGATGCTTCCATATATCAGCCTTGATCACCTAATGGCAGTTCTCCATGCTGCTTGATCTCTAGCAGCTTCTCTGTCCAGCCCTTTATCCCTGAGGACACCGACTTCATACCAGGTCTTTCAGTCGGCCTCTCAACTTTACCCTCCATGTTCACACCTCTCACCCTCCGCACCCAAATGTCATCCCCCATCCTCTCCACATGCCCAAACCATCTCACTCTACCCCTCCTAATCACAACACCACTACACTCCAGCCCCATCCTTCCTCCCAAAACCATCTCAATCTACCCCTTAACTCTACCCTCAACACTCACACCTCTCCCCCGCTGCATCCAGTTGCCATCCTTCATTCTCTCCACATGCCCAATGCAATGGACAGTAAATTTCTATGACTGCACCTCTGTAGATATATACTTTACCAATGCCTTCACCCACACTGGATAAAACTTAGGTCATAATGTACCAACTGTTCCCTAATCTTTCTTGCATAGTCTACTGTATAGTCTGTTAACTGCTCTAACACCTGTATCTAAATGACTTGTTAATTATGCTAAAGAAGGGCTATGGCAGAGGTCGGCAACCTGCGGCTCAGAAGCCGCACGCGGCTCTTAGGACACTTTTGTGGCTCTAGGAGCTTTATAAATAACCATTTATTCTTTCAGAACAAAGGCATCATATTACACATGCAAGGCAACATTAGATTTTCCATTCAGCTTTGATAAGATCTATACTATAAGCAGATCAAACAATATCACCGTAATGTTTTGTTTAGATTTAGAATACTGCAGATTTCGGTTTATGAGAATTTTCTGTATTGCGGCTCCAAGAGCACTACATTTTTATGAAACAAAAGATCTATACTACAAGTAGATCAAACAGTATCACCGTAATGTTTTGTTTAGAATACTGCAGATTTCAGTTTCAGAATTTTTTGTATTGCGGCTCCAAGAGTAATACATTTTTATCTATCTATCTATTGCCAGACGCCTCAATCCCGTTTGGGGTGGCCACAAACAAATCGCCTCCAAGTCACCCTGTCCCCCGCCATTTCACTACCCTGCTCCCAACTCACACCCCCCTCTCTCATATACCTCTCCACCCCATCCCTCCATCTCATCCTCGGTCTCCCCCTCCCTCTTCCACCCTCCACCTCACTCACATACACTCTCTTCGTCAGTCTTTCACCCTCCATCCTCTCCACATGGCCAAACCACCTCAGTGTGTTCCTCACAACGCTTCCTATCACATCCACATCAACACCACAACGCTCCTTTATATCCTCATTCGTCAGCCTGTCTCTCCACGTGACTCCACAAGCTCCTCTTAAATAACTCATTTCCACTGCTCTCACTCTTGACTTGTGTCCTTCCAACAACGTCCAAGCTTCACTTCCGTACGTTAGAGTTGGTATCACAATACTGTCATGTAGTAACTTTTTTACTTCCATGCTCACTTCCCTGTTTCTTATCACTGCTTTCAAGGAACCAGCAACCTTTCTTCCCTGCTGTACCCTTTCAAGCACTTCACCCTCCAAACCTCCATCCTTACTCATCACACTACCCAAATACTTAAACGTACTCACATTTTCCAATTCCTCACCATCCAACCTCGCTATACATTCACTGACTTCACCTCTCTCAAAGACCATCACTTTACTCTTCCCTACATTCACCTTTAGGTTCCGTTTCTTACACACTCTCTCAAACTCATCCACCAAGCCTTGCAGCTCCCCTTCATCTTCACTCAACAACACAGTATCATCTGCAAACAACAGTACAGGGAGTTTCCAAACACTATCCTCTCTCACCAGGGCCACTCCAACATCCACTACCCTACCTTATAAAACTTTAAAACAAATGGCTCTTGTAGCTTTAACGGTTGCTGACCTCTGGGCTATGGGAAAGGTGTACAGGCAAGGTAATGTCAATCTGGCATTAAGCTGTATCCCTCCACAAAAGGACAAAAAGCTATACCAATTTATGGGCTCAAATCGGTGCTTCCATCTCACTTAGATTTCTTAACCAAGGAAAAAATAATCTTGCCACTTAGCTATACTGTAGGCCGTCCTTCACCTGATGGAACTGGCCCATTCTCACAAATTTAGTACTTAATTGATTACAGTTTCATTAATTTTATAGTTATGGAGGTAGGAATGAGTCTCCTTGGTTACTATATGTTTTCACTGGACATTACCACTCCCACATCAATACAGTGTGCTTGATGGAAATTCAGTTATATATCTATCTATTGCCAGACATCTTAATCCTGTAAGGTGTGGCCACAAATATCCTCCACACTGTCCTGTCCTGTGCCATCCCTCCAACTCACACCCTCCCTCTCATCTCCATCCCTCCAACTCACCCCCCCCTCTCATCTCCATCCCTCCAACTCACACCCTCCCTCCACCATATCTACCCACACTCCTCCCTCTTACACACATTCTCTTCCAATATCTACTAGTATCTACGCTCCATCCCTCCAACTAACACCCCCTCCCATCTCTCCACTCCATCCCTCCACCTCATCCTTGGCTATAATGTAAGAATGAGTGTCCTTGCTCAATTCAGCCCTCCATAGTTACCTGCCTACACTAACAGACAAACAGGAGTGACAGGAGAAACAGAAAAGACAGATATGACAGACAGATAAGACAGACAGATAAGACAGACAGACATGAGAGACAAACATGAGAGAGTGACATGAGAGAGAAAAAGACAAGAGAGACAGACAAGAGGGACAAAGACAAGAGACAGGAAAAACAGACGGGAGAGACAGGAGACAGTACTATACCCATCAACAGATTTCAACCTCTCCAAGCAGTCGTGGCCCCTCTGCTACTCTGAGTTCTCCAGGCAGTCTCCCTTCATTCCTCTTGAACCGCCATCACACTGCTATCCCTCTGGAACCCTGCTTTCTTGTACTTCACTTACACCCACACAAACCCAAGCTGCCACAGGAACACCACTGCAATGATTGTAGGAATATAATACAAATTATTCACATTTAGAGTAGCCAGTTATACAATATATAGCACTACTTCTTCTACCTTCTACTTGGCCTATGTTTTGCCTTACGCAGTCCATCTCACACAGTTCAGTGGCAGAACAAGGTAATGCTATAGAGTACCCTTTCCACAGCACTTCTCCATGACTACCAACATTCTATTCATCTACAGTTACAATTCAAAATTCATGATGCTATGATATTTTAAACCAAAAAAGAAGGGCATAGCATCATATTCTAATAAAATTTTGTTACAGCCAGGCATTCAAAGTGAAAGTTGGTTTTATACCTATAGCCACTTCTGAATCCATCACTCCTGCAAAAGAATACCAAGATGTGTTTGCATTTGACGAGCTGTAGTTATGAGTTAGGAATGTCTCCTTGGTTACTATTCCAATTTACAACTACTAAAATCTGACTGGTCACTCCCACACAAAATACGAAGATGTGGTTGCATCTGACGAGCTGTAGTTATGAATTAGGAATGAGTCTCCTTGGTTACTATTCCAATTTACAACTACTAAAATCTGACTGGTCACTCCCACAAAAAATACGAATATGTGGTTGCATCTGACGAGCTGTGGTTTTGAGTCAGGGATGAGTCTCCTTGGTTAATATTCCAATTTACAACTAAAATTTGATGCTAGATCTGAACAAGTGCTATGAGTCTCCTTGGTTACTAGCTTGCTTTTACTCTACCTTGGCCTAAAATTGCCATCTCTCCATCCTGAATGCTGAATTGTTATCAGATAAACACTAGAACATGATGCTAGTCACAAAGAAGTGCTATGGGATAAATGTACAGCCACACCATTGCTTTTTTTCTGCCAATGCGCTATGTGAAATAATATACAAAGGAATGAACACCTGGGCAAAGCTATTGTTACAGTCTCCTTGGTTATTAGTCAAAACTGCCCTCCCAATCTGACTACACCTGGCCATCAATTAACTGAAAAGGGGCTAGGGATCTTTACAAAGCCTTGGTCATGAGTAAAGAATGAGTCTCCTTGGTTACTAGCCAGAATTACCCCCCCAAATCTGACAGCTTTGCCATAAACTAACTGAAAATTATGAAGAGCCTCCTTGGTCATGAGTAAGGAATGAGTCTTCTTGGTTACTAGTCAAAATTACCATCAATGTGACTACTACTTGCCATCAGCTTATTGAAAAGGGGTGAGGGATCTTTACATAGTTCCTGTATGGAATACTAGCCTTAGTTAGGGAATGAGTCTCCCTGGTTACTAGTCAAAATTACCATTCCTATCTGCCTACACTTGGCCAAAAAGTAACTGAAATTAGGCTAAGGATCAATACGTAGGGCCTTGGTTGTGTCTCCTTGGTTAGTAGTCAAAATTACCCTCCCAATCTGACTACACTTGTCCATAAAGTAACTGAAATCAGGCTAGGGATCATTACACAGGGCCTTGGTCATGAGTCTCCTTGGTTACTAGTCAAAATTATCTTTCCAATCTGACAACACTTGGCCAAGAAGTAACTGAATAAAAGGGTCAGAAATACAGTATATAAAGAGTATTGGTCATGAGCCTCCTTGGTTAATAGTCAAATTTACTTTTCCAATCTCTACACTTAGCCATAAATTAACTGAAAAAAGGCATAAGGATCTTTACATTATTCTAGCGTGGAATTTTAGCCTTAGTTAAAGAATGAGTCTCCTTGGTTACTAGCCCAAATTACCATCTCAATCTGACTACACAGCCATAAAGTAACTAAAAGGGAGTTAGGAATCTTTACACAGTCTTTGCATGGAATTTTATGAACCTTAGTTATGGAATGATTTAATCTGACTACCCCTGGCCAAAAAGTAACTGAAATGGGGTTAGGGATCTTTAAGAACAATCTTGGTCATGAAGCTCCTTGGTTACTAGTCAAAATTACTCTTCCAATATGACTACACTTGGCCATAAAATAACTGAAAAGGGGTTAGGGATCTTTACGAACAGCCTTGGTCACGAGTCTCCTTGGTTACTAGTCAAAATTACCTTTCCAATCTCTACACTTGGCCATAAAGTAACCGAAAAGGGGTTAGGGATCTTTACGAACAGCCTTGGTCATGAGTCTCCTAGGTTACTAGTCAAAATTACCCTCCCAATCTGACTACACCTGGTCATTAACAGAAAAGGGGTTAGAGATTTTACAGAGAGCCCTGGTCATGAGTATGGAATGTCTCCTTGGTTACTAGTCAAATTTACCCTCCCAATCAGGCTACACTTGGCCATAAACTGTGAAGGCTGGGGGTCTGTCACTAAAAACTCATTATTTTTATAAATTAGCTGGGAAAGTTATATACCTAACCCCTCCAGGTAGCATGCATAATAAAATAATAATAATACAATTGAGAAGGTTCTGGCATATTCACCTAGTAAGTATCCAATTAAATGTCCCCCAAAGATGGTGGTTGTGGTTGTGGTAGGGGATAGTTGTTGTGGTAGTGGTAGCAGTCTCTCTACAGCTACATGGCCAATTACTGAACCCTCCAGATCTTTTTTTCTCTTCATTATCAGGCTGCCTTCTCCCCAACTCTCACTCCTGAAAAAGAATATTCCTTAAGCCATCACAAGAAAATAAAAAAATATCAAAATATCCATACACAAACAAAACCACAATTCCACACACACAGATACCCCAAACTCCACATAGTAACCTGCAAATCTACACACACACACAATCTCCACATACACCCCCAATCTACACACACACACAATCTCCACATACACCCCCAATCTACACACACACACAATCTCCACATACACCCCCAATCTACACACACACACACCCAAATCCACACACATACACACCCCAATCTACACCCCCCCCACAATCTACACACACACACACCCAAAAAACTACACATACACACCCCAAGCTCCACATACATACATCCCACCCCAGAGTTCACACCCAACTCTGTCATGCTACTTTCTTACCCTTTCAATCATGAGTATGCTTTAGAAACACTCAGGCCTGTTTATAATACACATTAAAATCAACATCATCACCAAAGAAGCAATTAATGGAGAGAGAAAGGTAATTACTGGAAAAAGAAAGGAAAAATATCTTACCAAAATTGCAGACCCTTCCCCTATGACTGCTGGAGCCTGACTGACTGACCAAAAGCCGGCACATTCCATCCACCCCCACATTCCTTCCCTCCCTCCCTCCCCCCCACTAGTTTCCTCCCCCCCTCCACCACCTCCTCCCTCCCTTCACAGCCCCTCTTTCCTCCACCTCTCTCTCTCTCCTTCCTTCCTTCTCCTCCTTGTCTTCCTTTTTCCTTCCACCTCTTCCTCCTCCCTGAAAAGCACTCTTCCTCCAATTCTCCTCCTTCCTGACATCCTCCCTTCCCTCCACCCCCACTAGTTCTCCCCCCCCTCTTTCCTCCAACTCTTTATCTCTCTCCTTTGTTTTCCTTCTTCCTTCCACCTCTTCTTTCTCCCTGAAAAGCATTCTTCCTCCTGCCCCTCTCCCTCCTTACATCCTCCCTTCCCTCCACCCCCACTAGTTCCCCCCCCCATCTTTCCTCCACCCCTCTCTTTCTTTTTCTTTTTTCTTTCCTTCCTCTCTCCTCCTCCTCTCTCCATCAATCTTCCTTACCTCTTCCTCCTCCTTGAAAAACACTTTTCCTCCATACCCCCTTACCTCCTCTCTCCCCTCCATCCCTCCTTACCTCCTCTCTCCCCTCCATCCCCCCCTTTCCTCCCCCTCCTCTCTCATTAGACACACACACACACACACACAAAGTAAAAAATAAAATACAATCCATTACGTGTCGGGCGATTGAAGCAGTGTCAGTATTGTTAGGAAGCTTGGCTCTCTCAAATATCACGATAGATTCGGTACCTTATATCTAGATCTGAAGTTTGAGTCGAGGATTTCAGATATCCGATACAGAGTCTATATTGTTCTGTTCTACTCATACAGGCTACGCATCGGAAATACATGAATAATCCCATTTCATATATCTGAGATAATTCCCTTATTGTATTTCACAAGGGCATAAGGTTTCCATACGACACTTTAACTCGTACACCGCTACGCCGTATGTAAACCGGGGCTATTAACAAATCTCACGCTCACTTAATATTTTCCATATTTCTTCGTTCGTTGTGTCAGATTGACTCACTGCACCTATGGGAGGATACTTTTTTGAGCGACTGTACATTTGGTGACTTATTTCTCTCGATGATCATAAATTTACTCTTCCCTGCATTCACCTTTAGACTCCATTTCTTACACACTCTCCCAAACTTATTCACCAAGCCTTGCAGCTTCCCTTCGTCTTCACTTAACAACACAGTATCATCTGCAAACAACAGTTCAGGGAGTTCCACGTACTACCCTCTCTCATTAGGGCTGCTCCAACATCCACTGCCCTACCTTGTATCTCTTTTATAACCCCATCCTTTTACAGACTTTACAACCATGGAGATATGACACATCCCTGTTTCAATCCAACCTTCAAATTGAAAATTCACTCAGTTCACTGTACACATGCACTGCAACCTTAGCACCATCATACATACTCTTCACGGCATTCAACAACTTCTCAGTTACTCCACATATTCTTAATACTTTCCACAATCCTTGTCTACCAACCCTGTCATATGCTTTCTCCAAATCCATGAAGGACGCATAGCTACAACTTCTTTCCCTTCTCTTGAAACTTTTCCACTAAGGACCTACAAATGAATATTTGATCTACACAACCTCTTCCCTTCTTAAAACCTCCCTGTTCTTCTCCAACTAGCGGTACTTCCTTTGTTATTTTCCCAACTCTGTCAATCAGTATCCTACCATATACTTTCCCTATTACACTGAGAAGACAAATGCCCCTATGATTCCCACACACTTCTTTTTCCACCTATTCCTTCGTACAGGGGAATAATTATACCTGACTTCCAAATCTATGGGATTTTATCTTCCTCCCAGGCCAATCTGCACATCTTCCACATCCATTCTACTACCTGGTATTACCTCTTTCCCATGCTTCAGCATTTCTCCACACACACCATCAACTCCTTGGGCTTTCCCCATTTTGACTTTCTTCATTGCTTCCACAACTTCCACCCTACTGATTTCTTCCTCTCTTCTCACATCCCTCCTCCACCCAGTCACTTATACTCGCATTACTTTCATTCTCTATAACAATTCCTTTAAGTGTTTTCTCCATCTGCTCACTTTTTCTCCCTTCTCCATTAGTAAGCTCCCATTTTTATCTTTCACTCTCCTACTAGCTTCTTTAACACCTTTTCTAACTCTCTTTACCTTTTTCCAGAACATTTTCTTACATTCCCTACACCTTACACTCAAATTCCTTCCAAATTCCTAACCATTCTCTTCTTACTCTCCCTTACTGATTTTTTCACCTCTCTCTTCCTCTCTATGTATAACTCTCTCTTCTATCTCTGAACTTCCTCCACACCCCTATTTCTCATCCACTCACTAAATGCTTTCTTCTTTTGTGCCGCAGCCTGCCTCACCTCTTCATTCCATCATGCTGTTCCTTGTACCCCTTTTGTCTTCTCTTCATCCCACACACCACCTCACATGCTGCACAGTTTTCTTCTGTGAATATCTTGCACTTACCTTCCATGTCCCCCATCTGCTCCAAATCATATTTACCAAATCGCTCCTCTACTTCTCTCTAATATTCTGCCTTTTTTCCATCCTCTTGTAACCTTTTCACCCTCCTTGTAAGAACTACCTCCTCCTGTCCTTCCCTTCTTCTATTCCTCCGCTTCACTTCAACCATGACTTTCACCACCACCAAGTAGTGGTCAGAAAGTCCACTCCCCCAACCTCTGTATGGTATGCTCTTGGATCCATTACACACCTTCTCATTCCATCATCCACACACACACACAATCAATCAATCATTGCCTTCCGTTCAATCAGTTCACCACCCACTCTTCTCATCGCTCGCCACCTATACCTGTGGATCACTTTGTGTCTGAAGAGGGTATTGCCCATCACCAACCCCCTCCCAGCACAAATGTTCATTAGAGCACTGCCATTCTCATCCACTTCTACAGACACACCCCACTCTGTCCACCTTCACACTCCCCACTTTTCCATTCATATCTCCAATCAAAAACATTCCCACTCCTTTCAAACTTTTCAATGCACGCTTCCACGTTTGTCCAGAACTCTTCTTTCACTCTGCTTGCACGATCTTGTATTGGCGCATACGCAAACACAATCGCCCACATTTGTAGTCCAACTTTCAATCTTACTGACACAATTCTTGGGCCAACAGATCCATACCAGTATTCTCTTATATTCTCCTTCCATCTCTTGCACACAACAATACACACTCATCCTTTTGTTCTCTCATTCTCACCCACTCCCGTGCATATACCCCATCCATACTCCTATTCTCCCACACTCTCGCCTCTCCATTTAGTTATCAGTTAATCCACATACATCCACTTTTGCACCCTCAAGCACCTGGACACTCTCTCCATGCCAGTATTCTCTTATATTCTCCTTCCATCTCTTGCACACAACAATACACACTCATCCTTTTGTCCTCTCATTCTTACCCACTCCCGTGCATATACCCCATCCACACTCCTATTCTCTCACACTCTCACCTCTCCATTTAGTTATCAGTTAATCCACATACATCCACTTTTGCACCCTCAAGCACCTGGACACACACTCTCTCTCTCACCTCATCATTTGCACCCCTTACATTCCATGTTGCTGTACTTTATAACAATGTCAGTAAGTAAATAAGCACAACTCTCAATTAACTGCAGGTAAATCCTTATTAGAGACCTGGGTATTTATTTCCTTTATAGCCTTTTCTTTTGCGGGCAATTTTACCATACCCAGTGGATTTGTGCTATTACACAGTGTACCGGGTATGCCTGTATGTGCTTTTCTGTGTGCAAATGAGTATTACCAAATCTTGCTCAATATACTGAAAGGTGAATTTCGTTTCCCAACTTCCTAACTGGATGCTGGGTTGGGTTAGGTTAGGCTAGGTTAAATTACTAGGCACAGTTAAGCTAGGTTTAGTTAAACACTTAGATTAGGCCCAAGATTGTCAAAGTCATAATTATTATGGTTATTATTCATTTACACATCAAATGAGACCTACAAAAAATGAACTTAAAAACTATCAAATGGAAGAAAAGCACACAAAAAAATTGGGCACAGCAATGAAGGAAATATTTACCGAGACCTGTTCTAGTGAAGAGTAAGTATACCTGGTAGTACAGAGGTCGAGTTTACCCAACACCAGCTGGTCATGGCATCTCATTGCCATTTTGAAACGTCTTGCAGAATAAACTCTGTCGGTACTTTGGCAGATTAGGCATTCGCGTTCTTCAGTAATTCCTTGTGAGCCGCCAGGAAAGCCAATGTTAGCCGTGATCTTCTGTAAGGTGGTAAAATTTAAGAAAATTGTACAAGTGAAAACAATACCCTGACGCCATATTGTCTTCCTCCGCCTCTCTCTAAGTGACGTCAGTCGGTCAATCTGCACATGCGCAGATGTCAATATGAGATCTAAAATGTTTTAGAATCTAAAAATCCAAATATTAAACTTCCCACTTCTTTTACTCTTGTCACTTTTTAGTACTCTTTCAGTTGGTTCTACACCGAATGAGAAGCCTACTGTTCTCTTGCAACTTACGAAACCATATACAATGTTAGGTGGTAACCAGGTATCAGGGTAATGTGGAGTCTACTATGGTGCCCTTGTCAACTGGTGGGGAGACAAATGCAGCACCCATCTGGGAACCAAACTTCCACACTTTTCCCCGTGCCTTGATGTTGCACAGCTCTGACAGTCATATGGGAACAATGGTTCAGTGTGTGGGGTGGCCCTGCAAGGGGCTACTGCTTGCCTGTAGTTGATGGGTCTGCTTGGCCAGACTGGGGTTGATACAACTAGTCCCTCACCTCACAATCCCATTAAACAAAATGTCCTTCAGTTCCCTCCCTAAGGATAATGGTGGACTACAAGAATCTCCTTGGTTACCAGTCACAATGACCCTTTTCATAGGCACTGGAGAAGGCTGCCTTCATAAGACTCCATGGTTACTAGTCATACTCAATCCTATCCTCCCAAAGGATAATGGTGGACTATAGATGAAGGGCAAATTCAGTTTGCAGTCCACCATGTTCATGCTCAGACAAGCCTGGGGAAGTAATGACTAGCATACAAACGAGCCTGGGGACAATACTTCTGCAAATTACTGTACTTAATAAAAATAACAATAATAATTTAAAAAAAATATATATATATATAGGGTGAACAAGGACTTTATCTCTTACCATAACTTTCCATAGCACTTCTTCATGACTAGCACATAAATGAGGACTGTGTGTGTGTGTGTGTGTGTTTATATATATATATATATATATATATATATATATATATATATATATATATGAGTAGTTGAGCAGCACAGGGCTGTAAGTGACAATGTCCGCCATTTTGGTTTATACTTGGCTACCGGTTTGTCAACCCATCCCTTATCACGTGGTCTGACTAGTCAAAGGAAAAGTGACCATCTGACAGGTGTACACAAAGGTGAGCACTGCTTGTTTTTGTCCCCCCAAACCCAACTGGTAAATCCAAGGTCCAGGCATCACAGGGGCGGAACAGGCAGGCGACGAGACCCAATGAAAGGAAGCATAGCACACCTCTTTGTTTTGCCTGGACCGGGCAGCCAATCACGAGCCGCGAACTATTCCCCTATGCATCAGTCACGCACTGCTGTCGCATGTGGGGGGATGTACCTTTAAACTCACCTAATTTTCATTGATTTTGTGAGGATTTATACATCATAATGGACCTCAGCGGTTCAGAGAGTGATGGTGAATACCTGATTCAACAGAGGAAGTGACCAAGAAGGCCGGAAACCTGGCAATAGAATGTTAAAAAACATAAGATCGTGGTGAAGCATAGTAAGTTGGATAACCAAGAAACTTGAGAAAGCTCTTGTTGTTGGACCACCATGTGAATGTACTGATAAGTGCTATGATAAAGTAGGCCCTGAAAACGTGAAGGTAATTTTTGCTAAGTACTGGGGTTTGCAAGACTTTGATGCACAGTCACATTACTTGTACAAAAATTCTATCTATCTATCTATTGCCAGACACCATAATCCCATACGGGATGGCTTAATTTTAAAAATTTGAGAAATATATAAAAATAAATGTTAAAAATCATCTGATAAGAAAATCAACATAAAACTGTAACAGTTTATTATTTATATGGTTTACTTTCATCTGAAAACTTTATTTTCAACATATATAAAAATTTTGTTTTGGCCAATAAAGGGGTGTGTTTGTTTACAAAATTATTTTTTATTTTTGTTTTATGTTTATTTTCTTTACTATATCTTCATGACCTTTGTACTGATGTATAATATTATTAGGTTTGTCTTGATATACTAGTCACAACAATATAGCAACTTTAACCTTCAATTTCTCAAAACTGAGGTTATGGCTATTACGCTCCTATGCCACTCAACTACTCTCTCTCTCTCTATATATATATCTTCATCCAATCCTATGTTGCCCCATGAGGAGCAAAGAAGCCCAGGGCTAGGCAGTTGGTCCTGACATTTAAGATGAGAGCGACCAGCCTCACTCATCCCTGAGTGGCATTATGTGAGCAACAAACCCCAACCACCCCTTGGATATAAACCTGCACCGGCTCAATTCAACTCCAGTGCCGTAATTACCCACTAAACCACCAGGCGCCATAATTTGGTTATGTGGTTACCACCCAACGTAGTAAATTGTTTCCTGGTGTAAAGGAAGTCATTTGGCTTGTCACTCAGTGTAGAGTCACCCACAGGCAGAAGGACGAGGAAAGAATGAAGGAAAGAAAGACAGAAGTGGGAGTGTAAAGTCACCCATAGGCATAAGGACAAGGAAAGAATGAAGTAATGAAAGACAGAAGAGGAAGAAGGAAAGAAGGAAGGAGGAGAGGAAAGGGCAGACACCTGTGAGCAGCAGAGTGAGTGGATGGTGAGTGCCCCCACCTACCACAATATATATATATATATATATATATATATCGTTTAGTTTCATTTTTAAAGGCTCCAACATGCTTGCATGCGTCGGCCTTGGTCACCTAACAGCGGTTCTCCATGCTGCACGATCCATTGCAGCCTCCCTGTTCAGTCCCTTAACCCTGAGGTCACTCTTAATGACCTCGTCTCATGTCTTTCTCAGTCTACCCCTCGTAACCCCACCCCCAATATTAACACTTCTCACCTTCTTCACCCAATTATCATCCCCCATTCTCTCCACATGTCCAAACCATCTCAATCTACCTCTCCTCATCACAACTCTAATACACTCCAGTCCCATCCTACCTCTCAACTCTTCCATCGTGAACCCAGCCCCCCCAGACCTTGGACGCAGGGACGCACTACACATCCACCTAATCATTGTCATTTCTGTACATCTGAGCCGGCGAATATCCTCCTCCTTCACTGCCCAGGTCTCACTACCATAAAGCATTACACTCCTAACACATGCTGCATACAAAGACCCCTCAGCACATAGGGAGAGTCCTCTCAATGTCAGGAGAGGCAAGAGCTCCCTGAACTTCTTCCAACCACTTCTAACCCTAGCCACAGAGCTAGCTCCAGCCCCACCTCCAGCACACAACATGTCTCCCAAATAAAAAAATCTCTTCCACACACTCAAGAGATTCACCAGCAAGTTCAATTCTTTCACATCTGACAATCTCCACCTGCTCTCCCCGACAAGCCGTACACATAAAATCTGCATTATCTTGCAGTCTACCTCTGATACCACTAAATCTCTTATGCACCCATTTATCACAAACACCGCACAAGATGTAATTACTTCCCATGCCCTTGTGGCAAACTGCACATGGCCACCCTCCCTCGTCTTTGACAGTACCGCCACCAACCCTAGATATCATCACTTTTGTTTTATCTGCATTTACCCTTAAGCCCTTGTGCCCCATACCATCTCTCCACTTCCTAAACCTTTCCTCCGTCTCCCTTTCGTTCTCTGCAATCAACACCAAATCATCAGCATACAACAACTCCCACGGGAGTCTGTTTCTAAAGTCATGTGAAAGGGCTTCAAGTACCCTGATAAACAATATGGGACTCAAAACTGACCCCTGATGCACACCAACATTCACGGAAAACCCATCACTCAAATCTCCATTCACTCTTACCTGGGTGTGAGCACCCACATGCATAGCCATAACCACCCTAACCAGCCACTCCTCCAAGCCAAGCTTTCTCATTGCCCACTTCACCACCTCTCTAGGGACGTGAAGTGGGCAATGAGAAAGCTTGGCTTGGAGGAGTGGCTGGTTAGGGTGGTCATATATATATATATATATATATATAAAAGCTCTCCATCCTTTCCACAGCAATTCTCTGTGACTGGTATCACTAATTATAACCTTGTGGTTTCGTGGGCAATTAAGAAGCTCCAATCGGACTGAGCCAGTGCATGTTTCTATTCATGGGGTGGTTGGGGTTTATTGCTCACGTAATGCCACTCAGGGATGAGTGAGGCTGGTCACTCATCAGGACCAACTTACCTAGTCCAGGCTCCTACGCTCATCATGGAGCACACAGGATTAGATGATGATGATGCAAAGCAAAAGGAGAGGTGCAGTTTTACCACATTATGATTCATCTCCTGCAATTATAGAAACAAAACATTATTTCTTTCATCCGACAGAACTGGACCACTCCCCCAAAATAAATAATGTGTGGTTGCTGGGCCACCGTTCACCCAAACCCATAGGACCATCTAAACCCACTGGATCACCAGGCACCCAAACCCACTGGGACACCAGGCACCCAAAACCACTGGACCATCAGGCATCCAAACTCACTGGACCACCAAGGACCCAAACTCACGGAGCCACCAGGCAACTCACTAAACTACCAAGCACCCAAATCCACTATACCACCAGGCACCCAAACCCACTAAACCACCAGGCACCCAAACGACGACAGTGACATTGGACTCATCACCCTGGTACACAAATCCATCAACTTTTCAGATACCGGTGCACACATATAAGTCACTTCTCTCCCCACATGACACAACAACAGAAATCATCATCATCATCATCCAATCCTACATTGCCCCATAAGGAGCGTAGAAGCCTGGGGCTAGGTAAGTTGGTCCTGACATTTAAGATGATAGTGACCAGCCTCACTCATCCCTGGGCAGCATTCCATTAGCAATAAACCCCAACCATCCCTTGGATATGAACCTTCACCAGTTCAATCTGGAGTGCCGTAATTACCCACTAAACCACCAGGCGCCATTATTTGGTTATATGGTTACCACCCAACATAGTAAATGGTTTCCTGGTGTACAGGAAATCATTTGGTTTGTCACTCATTGTCGAGTCACCCACAGGCAAAAGAAATACAATCAATTAATATATGCACTGGTAACAAATCACATATAACAATTGCCAACACATACATTCCCCCCCAGTTGTCACCCACAGTACCATACAATTACTCTCCACAAATATACATCACTAACATACCCAACATCATCCTGGGCAGAGATTTCAACATCAAGGCGTCAACCTGGCACGTCAACAACACTGACACAGACAAAGGGCTGGTACTACAATCCCAAACAGATAATCTTTTCAAACTGAATAACCTCCATCAACATACCCATATCCCACACCAAGCCCTCTTCCTCCCATCATCCCCAGACATCACCTTATGCTCCTCAAACCTCGCCCCCCACAACATCCTGGAGAGTGGTCAAAACCCTTGGCTCTGACCACCTCCCAGTCATCATCACTACCAAAACCAGAATCACCCCAGCTGGCCACAGACACACATACACTAATTATAGGAAAGCCAACTAGGAGGCCTTCACAACTGAAACAGAACACTTTGAAACATTAAACAATACATCCATCACAAACATCAACACCGCTGTGCACACTTTCAATACAATAATACCAAATGCAGACAAAAGACACATTCCTAGAGGCAACAGAAAGAGAGACAACCCCAACTTCACACCAGAAATTCAAGGCCTCATCAGTCAACTGGACACAATGACACTTTCCAACATCCCATACACAAGACACCATACAACATATACCAGAACTCAACACTCAAATAAACAATAAAATATCAGAACAGCAAACACTAAACTCGAATAATTATCTCCAAACACTTGACCACAAAACAAACACCTGCAAACTCTACAAAACACTATACAGCATCACACTCTCCAATGGCAACACTACACAATCACACCCTGCCATCACAACAAGACACCATACCTTCAAACAAACAACAAGCAAACACTCTCATCGATCATTTTTCACAAATCAGCCCTCTAAACCCCCATCGCGATGACCAACATATCATCCGATGTAAGAGACAGCTCCCCACATACCCAGGCTTTGCACCTTTCACTTACAACCAGACGAAGCGCATCATTGGCAACCTTAAGCACTCATCTGCCTGTGGACCAGACAAGATAAGCAACATACACCTTAAACACCTTGGACCACAAAGTATACAGGCACTCACCAATATATCAAACTACAGCTACTCACACAACATAATACCCAACATCTAGAAGCATGGCACTATCATCACAATCCCCAAACTCAACAAAGACCCCATGTTACCTTCCTCACACTGCCCCATCACACTCCTCTGCACCCCCTCCAAAGTCACTGAACGGCTGGTACTACAACTAGTTACACCTCACACACCCCTAGTCCCATCACAATATGGTTTTAGGCCACTAAACTCAACAAACACTTTTCTTCCAGATCTTACACAGAGAGTTTTTTATGGCATGAATTCAGCTTGGCCACCCAACAGAACATTCCTAGTCACACTACACATTACACATTAGCAAAGCTTTTGATGCCATCCCCTGCCACAACCTCACAAACAAAATATTCAACACAAACATGCACAATAAAACAAAAAGATGGCCGGCAAACTACTTAGCAGGCAGATGTGCACATGTAACATTTGCCAATCAGTCTTCGAACATCAGAAACTTCACAAATAACATCCCCCAAGGATCTGTTTTGTCCCCTACACTCTTTAACCTATACATGCACAACATACCCACACCCCACACACCACAGATACACACAGCTTCCTATGCAGACAACGCAACACTCTCATGTACACACCAAAACACAAACACAGCCGCACATATCCTCCAACCTTACCTCAACACACTACACAAATGCTTCACCACAAACAGGCTCAAAGCCCCAGCCAAATTTACAGTGACCCTTCTCACAAACTGTACAGCAAAATACAGTCACATTCCACACCTCACCATAAACAACACTCCCCTACCACACACACAAAATCCTTGGTGTAACATTCAATACATCAATGTCATTTAAACAACACATTACAAACATTAAAGATAAATTAACACCAAGACTCAATGCCTTGAGATCACTTGCCCATACAACATTTGGACACAACAAAGAACCCACCACCAAAGTATACTAACAATATATACGTTCAGTGATGAATAATGCAAGCCCTGCTTGGGCTCCTAACCTCACTAAAACACACTACAACACCCTACAGACCATACAGAACAAGGCCCTAAAAATAATCACATGCTACAGCTACTACACCCACTGACCACCTACATGAAGAAACCAAAGCTCTCAAAGTCAAGGATAATCTTTTTTTTTTTTTTCTATGCAAGAAAGAAGGAGCCAAAAGCCAGGAGCTCACAATCCGTTCCTTCCAAGAAAAAACAAAAACAATACAAAAGAGAGCCAAATTCAAGGTCCGTTCATTTCGAGATGCCTGGACACACTGCATTTGAAAGACTGGAGATCATAGGAAGTAGTAAATACAGACAGAGGAAGACAGTTCCAGAATTGACCTGTTGTATAAATGAAGGACTGGGAGTAACGGTTAACTCCTGCATCGGCGAAAAGGACATAACGGCGGATCGTCGCGTTTGCGATTCTAGTAAATTTTGAATAACCGCGGGCAAGCAGGCTCCAGCTGGTATTGTCTATCAGTACCGCCTCCCTTTAGCTACTTTTAGCACACTTGACCTTTGTACCACTGACCTCGATTGTTGCCGAGTATCATTTTTTTTACCCACCCACGCACTGCTGCCCGGCCCCCCCTCGTCGTGCGATATGGCAGCGCGCGGACAGCTCAGACATGTCAATCTGCGCCTTCCTCTCGCAAGCACTTTATGCTAATTGGAAACGCTTGTTTCACCAGTTGTCACACTAGCATTTTTTCCCAAGGTTTGCCCCTGTTTAGCGTCAGTTTACCGCAATCTTTGAAGGTGACACCATGTCTCACTCAAGCTCTTCCGAGTCTGTGCCTTCCAGCCCTCAGAAAAAGGGCTTTGTGACCTCTACCCCGTCCAAACCCCTACTAGGAAGTGGTAAGGGCCTTAGTGACTCGGCTATAGGCATTGAATTATTGAAAGCGTCAATGGATTATGGTAGTGACGTAGGAGTGTTATCGAGCCTTGCCGAATCAGACACTCTATCGAGTGCTGAGTCTGAGGTGCCTGAAGTGACAATTCCTGTGCCCAGCACCTCAACAGGCAAGGCTCCAGTGAAAAGGGGAATAGTGTATGGTAAGGGGGCCAAGAGGAAGCGAAGTGGTGACCCCGGTTCCCAGCCATTGTCTTCCTCAGACCGGCCATTGTCCCCTACACCAGGTCACGCCGCCGCCATACCGCCTCGCACTCCCAGCCCCATTCTCTTGTCATCTTCTTCTGCTGTGCTTTCTCCTGAGTCTTCGGAGTCTCCTTCACCACCTCGGAAGGGAAGTAGGCAGTCTGGTTTGCGTAGAGGTTTTCATAGGCCCCTTGTTCGTGCTGGCATGAGTAGGAAAGTGTCTCCTAGTGTTCGAGTTAGTGGTAAGGTTTCTCGCACTAGGCAACTCACCACTCAGGCTACTGCGAGTGACCTTGAACCTTCTCCTTACCTCCCCACCACCACCACCACCACCACCACCACACAGACACGACCTAGCTCACCCTTTGCCACACGGCCTGCCTCACCCCCCACCTCCCCCACCCCCTCCCAGCTTAGGCAGGGCACTCTGGATGCCTTCATGTGGTCTGAGGGCTCAGATTTTGTGCCAGAGGATCTGCCCTTTGATGCCACTGGGAGTGGGATACAGGCTGACTTCCCTGTCCCCGAGGATGGTGAATGTCTGGACTACCTGTTGGCCTTCCTGGATAACGAAGTCATGGAGCAGATTTGTACCGAGACGAACAGGTACAAAGGGCAATCTGCTGCAGTTCGTGAAGGTGAAGGTGAAGCTGCAACGCCATCCACGTCGCGGATGGCAGCATGGGTTCCTGTTGCGATCCGGGAACTATTTGTATTCATCGGCTTGATGCTTCTCATGCCACATAACTGGAAGCACAAGCTCGAGGAGTACTGGAGTGCTGACGATCTTTGCCCCATACCCATCTTCAACAAGTACATGAGTCGTGATCGTTTCAGGTAACTCATGACGTACCTTCACTTTGCCAACAACGATGAGCCTTCCCAAACTGACCCCCTATGGAAAGTGAGGGGAATCCTGTCCCTGATCAAGGACAAGTTTATGACGTTCCTTCGGCCCTTCAAGAAAGTTGTGATTGATGAGTCCTTGGTTTTGTTCAGGGGCCGTCTTCGGTTCGTGCAGTATATTCCTAGCAAACGCCACCGCTTTGGAATAAAGTTTTTCATGCTGTGCGACTGCAAGACGGGATTCATCCTAGACTTCGTTATCTACACCGCCAGCAATGTGGACTTGGACAAGACTGACCCCCTTGGATTCTCTGGTTCTGTGGTGAAAGTGCTTCTGGAAAAGTACTTTGGCGGGAATCATGTCCTGTATACGGACAATTATTATACAGCTCCCAAATTCGCCAAGTACCTTTCAGAGCACTGCGTCGGATCCTGTGGCACTGTCCGGAGCAATAGGGCACACTACCCTGCCTTCCCAAGGCTGAAGGATCAAAGCGGGGAGATGTGCACCTGAAAAAATCGGACAAGATGCTGGCGATCAGGTGGCACGACAAGAGGATCGTCAATGTGCTCACCACAGTTCACAAGGGGGAAATGCAAGCCACAGGGAAGGTCGACAGAAGGACTGGCAATCCTGTGATGAAGCCTGATGCTGTTATTGACTACAACATCAATATGCGGCTGGTGGACAAGTCAGATATGATGATTGGAGAGATAGACTGCCTGAGGAGGAACCGTCGCTGGTACAGGAAGGTGTTCTTGCACTTGCTTGATATGTGCATGCTGAACGCCTTCATCCTGTACAAGATCAAGAACAGGAAGCCAGCAAACTACTCTCTCCGGCATTTTTCTAAGACGTGTGTGTACCAGCTGCTTCAGCGTTTTGGGCAGGTACTGCCATCAGGTCCCAGGCACCACTCACACACACCTCCAGACCACCTACAGTGCCAGGACTACCTTCAGCGACACCGCCTGGAGCCACTGCCTAGCACTGCCAAGAGGGGAAAGCACTGAGGTGTCATGTGTGCAGCCACACTACCAGGCATGACAGAACATTTAGGCGCACCTCCTTGCAGTGCAAAGAGTGCAAAATTCCCCTATGCGCTTACCCGTGTTTCTTTGACTACCACAGCCTGACTAGATATTGAAAATAAGGGTAAGAATCTTGTAAATAATACTGAGAGTGACAGTGATACTAGTGTTTAGTTTTCTTGTACGTACTGACAGTGACAGTCTGTTGAGTGTAAATTAGTGTATGTAGTTGTAAAAGCACTGACAATGACAGTGATTTCAGTGTAAATAACTGTACATAGTAATAATATAAGTATTGAGAGTGACAGTCACTCCAGTGTAAGAAGTTGAAAGCATATTTTTCTATTCTATGTTCTGACAGTGACAGTTTGGTGTGTAGAAAATATTATTTTTATAACAAATGACAGTGACACTGATGAATAAGGCACTAAACTGACAGCGAGAGTGAAAGTGAGCGATAGAAATGAAGTGTGAGTGGCCGACAGGAGCGAGAATAAAGTGCCTGCCATAAGGCAGAATAAAATCGCGCCGCGGTGGTCTTTCTCATTCCCACTTCACAATACTGGCAGTGACAGTGATTTTTATGGCCGTAATAGTGCCAAGCGAGCCTTTGCGAAGTACTATGAAGGAAAGTAATGTAGTATACGTGTTTTTAGCTGTGAAAAGGGAAATGTGCGTTCAGTGACGGGAAGACCGCCGCTGCGCTGCATGTCAGCCGTACGCTCCGTTGATTGTAGCCTTATTTTCAGTGCTTATTGTACAAATGCGGATTCCAAACTACCTGTACGTTGTTGTATAAAGTGTACTGTGACAGATTGAGGCTGTGGTAGAGGGGAAACCGGGTTGCTGGAGGTGTGAAAGTGAAGACTTTGTTACCCAACTTTGCAAGTCTCCACAAGTCCTTTGGTAGTCCACGAAGGCTCAACACTTGTCTCAGGAGAAAGCTGAATGTACTATATGTCATAAAAATTTTAATGTTCTAGGGTTAATCTCTGATTTTTGGCAAATATTTTCCCACAGGTACTCAGACCCCGCTACAACCCCGCCACACGGGGGGGATCGGCTGTACACGGCCGCGTTTAAAGGGTTAAAGAGCTGGACTGAAAAGGGATGAGAGAGTGTTGCTTGACAGGTGCTACGCACCCGTCGTAGAGGTGGAGGGATGCAAGCTAACAGTTCAGAGGAGCAGTGACCATGGAAACAGTGATAGAAAAGAGATAAAGATGCAACAGTGCGGCAAAGAGACAGAGGTTGAAGGGAGCCAGCAAGAGGAGAAGAGTCAATGAGAGGATAACCTTTGACTCCACCCTACTGAGCAGACCTGTACGTGGGGGGCCTCCCCACACATGACAGCTGTACTCCACACAGGGGCAAATAAAACCCGTGTATAAAGTCAAAAACTGTGCAGGGATAAAGGAGGTACTGAGTTGGCTTAGCACATCTAATCTCTTGGAAGCACATTTTAAAAGAGATGCAATATGATCTTTCCAAGATAAGTCCTGAGTGAATGAAACCCCAAGCATGTTCAAATATGATGCAGGATTGAGCTGGATATTACTGAACATTAGTGGGCACTCTTGTGGAAGATTGTGTCGGGTTGATAGGTGCAAAAATTGAGTTTTTGATACATTAAAAACAAGATTATTTTTACCCCAGTCAGAGATACGAGCCAATCCAGACATTAGGTGTGCCATAGCCTCATCCCTTGCTTATTGAAGTAATTGCTGAGATGGACGTTGTGGGAACCGAATGGAAAGGTGAAGGGTGGAATCATCAGCGTAAGAGTGGATAGGGTTAGATGTACAGTGAGCAACATTAGTCGTGTCGCGGTTTTGTCCGAAGATTAAATGTAACTCGTGAAACATTATGAACTGTCCGTATGACAGACGGCAGAATGTACCACACGCTTAGCCCGTTAGCTTATGTTTTCACCAAATATCAAGAAACGATTATTGTTGCTTAATGTACAGCTTATAAGGTCATTGATGAAAAAAAGGAAGAGAGTTGGTGATAGGTCAGAGCCCTGAGGAACACCACTGTTGATAGATCTAGGAGAAGAACAATGGCCGTCTACAACAGCAGCTATAAAACAACCAGAAAGGAAGCTATAGATGAAGGCACAGATATAAGGATAGAAACCGTAAGAGGGCAGTTTGGAAATTAAAGATTTATACCAGACTCGATCGAAAGCCTCCGAGATGTCAAGTGCAATGGCAAAGCTTTTGCCAAAGTCCAGAAAGGAGGATGACCATTAGTCTGAAAGGTAGGTGAGAAAATCGCCAGTGGAGCATCCCTGATGGAACCCATACTGACGATCAGAAAGAAGGTTGTGATACGAAAGATGCTTTACAATTTTTCTGTTAAGAACTGACTCAAAAACTTTTGAGACACAGGATGTTAAAGCAACTGGACGATAGTTAGAGGGTTGGGAATGGTCACCCAACTTTGGGACTGGCTCAATGACGGCAAACTTCCAGCAAGGAGGAAAGGTACAAGTTGACTGACAAAGGCGAAAGAGTTTACCTAGGCAGGGTGTAAGCACAGTTCTTGAGAACAACAGGAGGGACTCCATCAGGCCCATATGCCTTGTTAGTATTAAGGCCAGTGATGGCAGAAAATACATCAGCTGAAGAAATTCTAATGTCAGCCAT
Source organism: Coenobita brevimanus (assembly GCF_032717465.1). Taxonomy (NCBI): domain Eukaryota; kingdom Metazoa; phylum Arthropoda; class Malacostraca; order Decapoda; family Coenobitidae; genus Coenobita; species Coenobita brevimanus. The sequence continues at coordinate 60,316,595 of NC_136954.1, read as the reverse complement.
GAGGAAGTCAGAGGGGGGGAAGTGATGAAGGAACAGCACCGGAATCGTCTAAGGTGGAATTGGAGGAGAAAGTCTGAGAGAAGAGATCTGCTTTATCAGTAGAAGAAATAGCCACAGAGCCATCAGAGTAAAAAAGTGGAGGGAAGGATGATGAGGTAAAGTTGTTAGAAAGGTTTTTGGCAAGGTGCCAGAAGGAGAAGGAAAAATTCGAGTTGGAGAGTTGAGAGCATTTAGTATGGATGAAATTATTATTTGCAGAGCAAATAACAGACTTAGCATGATTCCGGGCAAAAACACAAACAAGATGTGATTCAGGGGTGGGTTGCCTCTGGTACCTTTTACAGGCCCTCTCCTCATTGCAGACAGCATTAGGACAAGTGTGATTGAACCAAGGGTTTCTTGCTTTAGTTAATGGATATGAAAAGGGAATGTATGGTTCCGTACCTGAAAGAATAACCTCCGTATTGCGTAAAGCACACTCAGAGGGCTCCCGGCCATGGAAACAATAATCATTCCTGAGAAAATCAAAGAAGTACTGCCTGAGGGTCTCCCAATCTGCAGCTCCAAAGTACCACAGTCGACATTTCTTTGGAGGGTCCACAGGCCATACCGGAATGACAGGACAGGTCAAGGTATTAAGGTTGTGCTTGGAGGAGCCCAATGAAGAGAAAAGATTAACAGTGTAAGTAGAAGGATTAGTTGTAAGGAAGAGGTCATGTATGTTGGAGCTCTCTCCAAGGCAGTCAGGGATACGGGTAGGGTGCTGTACAAGCTGCTCTAGGTCATTAAGGATATAAAAGATGTAGGCTTGTTCACCAGGTGGATCAGTGAAAGGAGAGGAGAGCCAAAGGTGGTGGTGAACATTGAAATCTCCTAGAGTGGAAATTTCAGAGAAAGGAGAAATGGATAGAATATATTCCATCGTAAAAGTAAGACAGTCGAAGAATTTTTCCTAGTCAGTAGAATTAAGAGATAAGTAAACAGCGCAGATATATTTAGTCAGAGAATGATAAGAAAGCTGAAGCCAGAGAGTATTCAGAAGAATCAAGTTCAGGAACACGAACGCAAGGTAAGTCAGTGCGTATGATTTTGTAATTACCGGTATATGAAAAACAAAATTCACACAAGTAACGTTTCTCACTTTTCCTGTAACGTGTCTCACGGTCACATTTTCCTTAACAGTAGCAAAATTCTTAGGAGAAATAGAATTTGCTGGGTAAGGTTATGATCCTCATACGTTGACATATTACTGACATAATGCACTTCTTGACTGAACCAGTAAAATCACAGTTACTGAAAATACTCATGCAAAGTAAAAGGTGGGGTAGCATCGCGGTAACGTTTCTCACACCACTTTTAAAGATCTATATATAATCAGAATAAAAACATATGAATAATCTGATTATGGCATAATGTAGTGTGAGGTGCTGATAGTATACCTTGCAAATGGCAATTATTAATACTGCATACATAGGAAAATACAAGTGACAGTAGATCAGTAACTTGTCTCTGAATGCAACGTTTCTCATGATGGAATGACCCTTCCATATCTCTCTCCCTCACACACTCATCCACCATATCCTTCCACTTTCTTGGCCTACCTTGCTTCCTTCCTCCTCCAAATTTCCTCAGATATATGGTACCCTTTTCATCACTCTACTGTCATCCTACTCTCCACATAACAAACTACTTGAAAAGTCAGGCATACGCACCACATTGGTATCCAATTAAATGCACCCTCCAAAGCAATAGTTGTGGTGGTTCTGTTAGTGGTAGTGGTCCTTTGCAGCTAAATGCCTTGAAAATGGAAAGGGTGGCCATTAATTCACCTCCGTGTCATTCAGCTCTTTGTCATCATGCTGCCGTTTCTCCAAATTCATACACATGAAAAAGAAAATCCTTATAAACCCTAGCCTCAGGGGAGACTACTGGTGATGACTCCAACTGTCCTAGGACATACTTCACATGGAAGGCAGATATGTTTTTTGAGATTTTACATTATGTGGGTCTTGATCCCCAACGTAAGCACATTGAACCATGTTAAATCGACATCAATTTACAATGGTCAGCATGCAATAAGTTTTAACAATGTGAACCCATGTACTGGGTCATGACTTTCATTTCACACACACAGAAATATAACACCTAAATCAGAGCATTATATTGCAAGTTCCTCTCCCAATGTCCACCCATCAGAGGTATCTCTGCCTCTAAATTGTACAAAAAGCTATCTGTAACGGCCGTATTCTTAAACATTTCCTTCCCTTGTAGAGGCATGGGAAGGAACTCTTTAGCTGAACTGGTATTCTGAAAAAAATCCTTCCCTTACTGAGCCGTGCGAAGGGAAAGAATTTTTCTCTGGTCAGCAGAAATTACTGGAACTTGAAGGAATTCCTTAACCCTTCTCTTCAAAAATCCTTCATAAATATTGTAATTTCTGTTGTGGTTCATTGTCTTATATATATATATTTAAAATGTTGACGGAAGTTACTGTATAATTTTATTGATGCAGTTTACAACGCTATACTAATGTTTAAGCGCTATCTGTGCTTCTTTAAAAGTGTTACCCATGTCGGCTGAGACAATTGGCCAGACATAAACAAAGCAGACGACGTACTACCACCGATATTCATCCAGTCTTTTATGATCTGACACTGACAAATCTTATACATTATGGCCAGGGTCAAACGAGGATTCATTTCAAGAAACATTTTGGTTGTTAATTTGCCCGAAAAAGGAAAATCTGCTGTCAAGGTCACATGTGTGGTTCGGCTCATGTCTTCCAACTGGAAAAAAAAAAAGTGAGCGCCATGTGAGTACACGAGACGGACGTTAACAAGTGCTTCTTTACACTTACTAATAACAACATTAAGCGTAATAATATTCCTCGAATATAATTTATTATCAAAATATTGTCTTGAGGAGTGAACACCGCTGCGGTGTTGGCCAGAATGGCATTTATGGCTGAATACAAACCAACAGTACAGATGTGGTGGCAACCTCCCACGTCTCAAATGTGCTGTGCTTTCATTATCCAACACGAGATATGCGAGTTTTGATGTATTAGTTTATAAATGTAATGCTCCACCATACCAAATATCAGCAGGATGGGTCATTTTTAGTTTAACAGGGCTACCAACCTGAACATTTTTCCTTCCCTTCCAAGGAAATCTTTACGCATACTGAAGGGAAAGAAAAATCCTTCGAAGGGAAGGAAAAGTTTAGGGAAGGAATTATTTTTAAGAATATGGCCGTATGTTCCATGGAGGAGTGGGGGGGGGGAGTTATTGCTTGCCGCTGAACCAAGAGCACTGACTGATGGGGTTAACTGCTAAGGCATTAAAAGGAGCTGACTGAGTTCACCAAGCTAGGCTCAGATAAGGCCATTACCCAGCCCTTCTCTGCTAACAGCTTTGATTTGGGCAGTTCTGTAATATAACTCCCACAAAACAAAAGGTTACTGTACTTAAAATGAATTTAGTGTCCTGCTTACAGAACAAGCCCAGACAACATAACACACAACAGAACACTGCAAAGCACATGCCACAATAAGACAGAACCTCAGCAGTCTAAGGAACCTGTGAGACAACCCCATGGGGGCAGTTGCTTACCTGTGGTCAACAAATCCGTCAGAGCTCCCTTTTATGGGTATCAGTACCTCACGGAAGTTCATTACTCACACATCCGCGTAACATAACCCCTCCAAAAGACAAGGGCTTATTGATTTACTAACACATCTAGTTTAGGTCAGAGTCAGAGTAAGTTAGGTGTGGTTACCAGAAGGCTCCAATCTGGATACTTTGTAAAATGAGGAGAAAAACTGTTCAATACGTTGCGTGGGGAGGGGGGGGGGGTTGAGTATCACACATTTGGGTAACATGTTGTAGGTCAACCCACAACTAGGAAATTATTTGTGTGTTAACTACATACAGTGTATGATAATTATGGCAATTCACAAATAATCTGTGCACTTCCCACTTTAAATCACACACAACACTGTTAGCTGCACAACTGCACTGCATATTACAACAGCATGGTGGTCTGATGGCTATGCATGTGCGAGAAGGTTATGAAACATGATGCATGCAAGGATAGAGAGAATCGCCAAGGTGAGAGACATGACACTGGGTTAGTGGAACTGGGACCTCAAAGGGGTGGTAGGAAGAAGAGAGCATGTGCAGCTGTCTCAAGACGGGGTCCTGAGCATGTAAACACTGAGCAACAATTTTGGCTCAAACACGGCTGTCAACTTGTGTATTGCCATGCAGATGCATGATAGCCTCGGAGGGGAGATTGCTAAGATCGTATAAGTGAAGATTTGTGATCACCAAGTGTGGAAGGGTTAAAATTCTTAATGACTGTATACAAAAAGTGAATAACTGCAAAGCAATAAATCAAACAGCAAAGTTGGACTGTACAGTAGTAAGTTCTCTTTTGGCAATTAGTTACCAAGCTACACAATACATTCACCAAACAGGTAGTTTTACTATAATCTAATAATTTAAAATGTGCTTGACTGGAGGAGGGACAGGCAGTTGTGGGTATGGGTGGCTGGTGTGTGGCTGGTGTAGTCAATCACTGATCAAGCTGATTAAAGGAGAGAGAAGGTGCTTCAATAAGGGACACGATGAAGGCCATGTGGTCACAGCCAATGGCAGTGTGTTCTGGGTCACATAACACCATAACACCTCTGTAAGCAGCTGCATCTCCTCAACTTTTTAAACCAGTTATAAAATGGCTGATGTATGTGGTGGTTGCATCTATAGTTCCTTCACTTTGTAGAGGGGGAGGGGATGGAGACAATACAGCACTTGATTTCCTATGAGATTACAGACATACATTTCAAAACCAAATGCTTGGCCATCAAAAAAGATAAGGTATAATTAAATTTATGTATTTTCAAGGTTAGGTTCGAATGCAAAGAAGGAGCTAATATCATGGGGGGGAAAGGGGGAATTAACAATATTTTCTACTCTTTAAGCTGTAATTCAACTGATTTTTACCTTCATTTTTATCAACCATTTCAGCCAAGCTCCTCCACCCTACACCCATTATTTCCTCTGTTCCCCCATTATTGTTGAAGGGGCACTACTCAGAAATGGTTAATTAGAAACATGAAACTCAAAATCAAAACTGACTAAATTACAAGAAAAAAACATACTGCTATATTTAAAATCCATGGTTGGCCAAAGCAACAAACTGACCACATTAGTTTTCTTATGAAGTGAGAATGTAAGAGAATAGTTTGAATCTCTGCACAAGATCTCAAATTTTACCCAAAATATAAAAATTAGTTATTATTTACTGCTGATACACCAACCAATCCACACCAAACTTTGGAAAATAACACTGACTGTGGATTCACAGTTAACTTATCGTTGCCTACTTTATTTTATGGTAGGTCTTATCCATACCTTGACCTTCTACTTACCAAATGACTGCAGCCTCTATTTCTAGCTTGAATTTTACTACATATGGAGGACGACAAATATGAGGAACTATGGTCTTTCACCTAAACCTGGTCTCATTTTTTTTCTTCTTTGTGCCTCACTTAAAATAGTCCAGTGGAACATCAAACAATATAACATAACAGCTCTACATACTATCCACTGCACTTCTTCATGACTAATATCATACCTTAGTGTTAGTCAATTGGTCTTGGCATTGACTGAAGAGCTGTACTAGCAGAAGGACTGCAGGAGCCCTCAAAGAGATCTTAGCAAGAGGTGGTGTAGTAGTCCAGATCTTCTAAGGACGACAAATGTGGCAAAGGGCTTGATGACATAGCTGAAAGCTCAGGCCCACTCTGCTATGGTGTATTGTGAGGGAGGAGTCTGTGATTCCTAGGGCAACAAGACAATTCATAAGTTAGTGCGGATACAGTATGAGCGAGGGCATTGCAATACAAAAAACTAAAGCTACCTCTTGAACTATGCACCACTGGCAATCAGGGTCTGGAACTAGTCTGTGTTAAACAATTGGGTAAATGTATGGATTAGTTTACGAAGCAGAGAGACCTTACCAGTTCACTTCTTATTGTTAGTTTTTCATATTTTTCTGATTACTTTTAAGGTGGTATCAATTGCTTTGTGATTATTTTGTTTCCCTGTTGTTGTTCCCATGATTTGTTTTTCCAATACATGATGGTTCTTGAGTTTAATGGCAGACAATAAATGTTATGAAACTGTACCGATTTTATATGGTTTCAGCATGTTTGGTTAAGTTAGGGTAGGTTAGGGGTTTAGTTTTCCTTCGTTGCCTCCACATGTCGGTTATTTCAGTGTGCTCCGTGACATTATATCCCTAAATTAGGTGCGGGGTCTTCTCTAAAGCCCTTCCTTAGCAAATAAGTCTTTATGGTTATTTCAATCTCGTTCCACATGTAATTTCTCAGATTATGGTACCGTACAGACATTCACCTTAAGACAGCTGATAAATTATGACCTATGATGGTGCTGCAACCTGACGGTCTTCCTTGAACTGCCTGACCCAACACAATCTGACCGATACCTTGGGTGGCGTGCACTTTAATCAACGACGACCCTAAACTGACCCAACCTGACCCGACAAGTGACGAGGCAACACAAAAGCAAGTTGTGTTGAGGAACGGCAGGCAATTTCAAGTTGCCCTCACGTCATGACAGCTCTCTTCCTCCATTCAGTAATCTAGGCTTCTTATGAAATAACACTGCCAGTGGTGACTTTTTCCACTGACACAGTGTTTTACCAAGTAAGGTTAAGTGCCAGAAGTGTGGCAATCAGTGCTGGTAAAGAGAATACATTTGTGTCTCACAATTGTGTACTGCACATATGTAATTCTGAAGACACATAAACTTACGTGTAGTTATCAAACAAATTACTTTAACCCATCGCGTACCGTTGACGTATATATACGTACGAATGTTTTGTCACTGTGAGTCCCGTTGACGTATATAAATGCGCCGCAATTGCAAGGTCTGTCATTTGCACATGTCAAATTTCGCGCGTAGTTTTTGGTACGTATACACGGGGACACCTTCCTCTACAGGATGCCAGGCAGGGACAATGCCTTACACCGCATGACCCCCCCCCCATGCCATTGTCTCAGCAATTTGTGTTACCAGTGACCTGGCCAGTAAAGACATGTCGTGCCACAGTACGAAATTCAAGGCCAGAGTGATTCCCCAATCAATGACAATGTGTGGGACAAAGTTTACGTAGCATTGGAGGAAGAAACAGTCTGAAATGATGATCAGGTAATGCTGCCAAAAAAAGGTCAGGTATGTTGATGTGTTTGGTGAGTGAAACAATGCTTATATTGCCTATATTACTACGTGAAAACCAATATACTCTCATACTACATATAAATTCGTACCAAATAAATAAATACCATTAAAAAATGGTGTGGAATAGTTACCCTCCCACAGAACTCATTTTCTTTGGAGCCAGCCTGATAGGAAACCCAGTAAGGTAAGGGGTACTGCTACCTGTATTCAGTATTTTAAACCTCAGGTAAGCGATTTCTCTATGAATTTTCGATATTTCTGCCCAAAAGCAGAGGTTTGAGCAAAAAAAAAAAAAAAAAAAAAAAAAAAAAAAAAATGGTTGGGATTGGGGGGAGTCAGTGGTGGAAAATCAGTCAGGACGGGGCAGGTTAAGAGTCCTTTTCTTTTTTTAACAAGAAAATCATCACTTACAACCATGGCAATTCTTGCTCTATATAAACACATTTGGACAAGACATGGAAGTACTGTACTGTACACTTAAATGTTCAGAAACCTGTATACTGGGTCACATATCAGTGTTGGTTGGAGAAGCTATTGAAATGACAGAGGACTGGTTCCATAAGCATGAGGCAAACTGGTGCCTGGAGAGGAAGCAGTGACACAGTAAACTCTCAATCATCCATCATCACAATTTCCAGCCTATCGCATTATCTGGCGCTTTCGGCTGAACTCCATTATGGTAATCTGTCGCAGAAACAGGAAGCAACCAGTGGCGCTATGCATTCTTTGACAGTAATGTGTATCATCCAGCTCAGACACGGGATCCAATCGGCGTGCAGGCAGACTCAGCAACTCAGGCCAGCCAATCATAATGCCTTGCAGGAGCAACCCATCTGACGTGCTAAGCCAACTGTAGCCCTCTCATTCTCTCAACTGGATGCCATACAGTGAGGACCTATATGTGCCTTGTGTGTTTATGACCTACACAGTGGCAACCCCCAGTGCTGTAACTTTGCCTGTGGCCCCCTGTACCTCACTCGTTGCTGCAGTGTTGTGACTTCCTATGTGGCCCCTCAGTGCTCTGAATACTGTACCCCAGTTCTGTGTGATGGCTGAGTTTGTGGGCTCTGTGGTGATGCCCTGGTTGGTGCAGATCCTGTTTGCCTAGTCCTGGTTGTTGTCTCACAGGATTAAGTGCCCTGTACTGCATACTGTTCTACCCTCCATAGGTGCCAACACTAGGTGAAAATGATTATGATTATACAGTCACCTCTCACATAACGCATGATCAGAGAGCATGGAAACAGTCATAACATGACCCTTTTTTTGTAAGTCCACGATATGGTCAAAACGCGATTTTGACAAATATTACGCGGGAGGAGAAATTACCCATTCCTTAAAAAAACATATTATGGTCTTACAATAGTGAAAAAGCAATCTGAGGCCAAAAATTATGGAATATTTAGTCATTACGCGAGACAACTGGTCAAAGCACGGTAATAAACACACAAAATGAGGGCAGATTTAGTCATAGCGCGTGTTGCATCTGCCTGTGACATATCCCCTGATCCTCCCTGCCTCTTGGCGGTTTGCCCAGACCAAGCCACAGGTTATGTCGATTTTGCTAGATACTAAAATGCATTTGGTACTTATGGTAGTTCTAAGTACATCTGGTACAACTTAGAAAAAAAATGCCAACCAATTATCTGTTAATGATCTGTGATGAGCATAATAGAATAGAAATAAACTGTTCAACTTTATTTAAGAAATGGCACCAGCATCCATACACAACATGTCTTCACGAATCTTCAATACATATTAGACCAACACCGTACACACGACACAGTCACGAGTCTACTACGAGCCCCGAAGAAAATGCTTGGATTTACTTAAAAATGGGCAAGCCACAATATTCGCAGAAATTTAGAAAGGTGTGGCTAATAGACGAAAAGTACAAAAACTGGCTTCCCAAGGTCCATGGAGACGATAGAAATTGATTTTGTAAAATTTGTGAGTGAACTTTGCTAAACTGTGTGACCTTGAGAAACACAGAAATACAAACAAACACAAGAAAGCCGCAGAGCCTTTTAGTAGAGTGCGACACACAGTTCTCCCATTTAAGAAACTTGGTGAAACAAAAAAGTGGAGAGAACTCTGGCCATGTTTGACATATTAATATTAACCTATTTCGTCAATACTGTGCAGAGAAAAATGCTATAACTTGATTACAAAAATGTGAAGGGGGGGAGGACTAATATTAGTGACTTTTGATAGAATGGTTAGCAACATTTTAGTGACTTTTAGGCATAAGCATTGCGACATTTGAAAATGTGAGTTGGCAACCCTGATTCCTGTGCCACTCGAGTCTATCCTCTGCTCGCTCTCTGCCTGCACACCTGCTCTGTGTTAACTTAGCTCTTTTTTTGGCCACCTGACCCAGCCTAACCATGCCATGCTACAGTGACTCAGCAAGACAGTGGAAGAGTTTGACCCGGGAGCAGAAGCTTGATGTGATCAAGCGGAAGGAGAGAGGAGAACGTAATCGTACCATCACCAAATAGTGCCAAGTCAACAAGTCAACTATTCGTCTGACCCAGCGCTTGTTATGATGGAAAGGTACCTCGTCATATACTGCAACCGACGGGAGAGGGAAGGAGTTCCAATCAACTCTATAAACACACACAAACTCTTCAAGTTGAGGAATCCTCCAGTGTTTGTGGATACTAAAGTCATTTTTAGGTAGGTAAATGTCCTGGGAAAAATCCCGGAAAATTGCCCCAAAAGGTGAAGCTGGAGCTGGCTAGGGTACCATGAAACCCTTTAACATGTAAACATATGGCTGTATAACGTGGAATTTTCATAAAGTGGGACCTGCCAGGAACAATATTCGCGTGTTATGTGAGAGGTGACTGTACTGTACAGGCAATTCCCCAGTTAAACGATGCTATTAAGTAAAAACCTATCATTTGGTGGGGTATCATATCTCAGGGTACATTTAACACATAAAGGGATGTGTTTTTGAGCCTTGGGTTTCCCCCCCCAACCAAGTCCTAAACCCACCCAAATGAGTCCAAAAACACATTTCTAGCTAACCTAAACCCCCAAATGGCTGTAAAACAAGCTAAACTAAGCCTAAAAGCAGTTTATAACTCACCTAAACTCCTAAGTAAAATTTGAAAATCATCTAAAATAAATGCGGAAAAAATCAAACTGAATAAGGTGTACCCCAAAATGACAATGTTCACCTATGATTAAAACACATTACTCTAAGTCAACAGTTTATGAATCAACCTAAACATAAAATTTAAGCTTAAAATATCAAAATTGTTTTTTTACAAACAAAACCCATCGTTATAATGGAGTCTGGCCATCGTTCAACAGGGTAGGATGGTATTTCTACCCTCATCACTAAGCCGGGGTATCATATATGGGGATATTGTATCTCAGGGTCTGCCTGTATTATGTACTGTATTGCTGTCCTATATGTACTGTGTCAATACTATATTGTATTTTATGCTTGATTTTAATATTTTATTCATAGGTAATATTGAAGGAAAGTTTTTAGGACAAAGAGCTGAGACACACTGCTTAGGGTAGTGATATATTATCCAGCTCCTTGTCAAATGGATAGCCAACTGGAGGTATTGAAGCGATATCCGGCATTTTAGCAGCAACTGGGTGAGGTTTTGGCCAAACTGCACCTGATATTTGAGAAACTACTGTAGGTGAAGCTCTAACTGTGTCAAAAATATAAATAAGGATGAGATGTAACTAAGATATCGTTACTCAAAGGAACCGAACGCATCTGGATAACGGTTCATCGTGCTGGTGATGGACTCCAAGGGACAGTGACACAACCACAAAACACTCAATCCCCTCATAAAACTTTTTTTTTTCAGTCAGGAAGCATTACAGAACATACTTACACAACAGTTGGGGTGCTAATAAAACCCACGACACATAGGGACTTGTACGCATTGTAAGAAATCACCAGGAAAATTTTTTTACCTGAAGACGAATGCGTGCAAACCCAAACAATACAGCACAGCATTTGTGGCATGACATAGAGGAGTGGGTAGAGCACTCTGGTATTCATGCAAGGTACCTGAGACTACCTTTCAAGGTATCCGTTTGTGAAAGAACATAGGGACACAAGCTGAATTCCGTCTTCAATTAAGCTGCAAAACTACAGTACATCCCTCACAGTCGGGTGCTCATGGTCACCAAGTTGGAGTGGCCCCCATTCCCCGAAAGGTGGTGAGGCAGCTGAAGAGGCCTAAACTATTCTTTCTCAGTTCTCCCTAAGGTGAGCTGCTTTTCTAGGCTACGTTAATTTGGATGATTATTTCACTGATGATATTAGCAGTGATTCTACATCAGATAGTGGTGGTGATGCATCGCAACTTGAGATCGCAGAGGAGCCATATGATAATATGCCATGCGCAGAAGTTGACGACAATGATGACAGAGCTCCAGCTCAGTGGTTGAGTCATTCTCCAGTTAGTAGAGAACGATTGTCTTTTACTGGAGACACAGAGGTATAAGTAGTTTTGCAAAATCCTCAGGACCCACTGGAGATTTATATGTCTCTTGTAGACAGGCATATAAACTGAACATATAGTGAAACAAACCAATATGCTGCCAAGGTATGTGAAGGAAAGAGAATGAGGGGGGAAAATGAGGAGAAAGAGTAGAGATCTGATGTGGAAGGAAACTAATGTTGGGGAGATGTGCACCTTTTAGGTTTGATCATTTTACAAGGCATTGTCAAGCCTACAATCTACTCATAGCACTTCAACAACAAGACGCTTGCAACATCCTTTTTGCTATGCTAATGAAATATAGCAAATGTTCCACATTGCAGTACAGTCTGTGTCTAGACTATGTTAAAACCTTACATGTGGCAGAGTCTATACATAGATTTATATTAAAACCTTACATAATGTGGTATACGGTAACTATAATTATGTTCCAATTCTGTGGTCGGGGCATCAATATACAGTATATATACAGAATATAAATATATATTTTTTTAGGTGCTTCTCAACAACATGCTACCAATGGCTAAGGGATAAAAATCATTAGGTTAGGTTAGGTTACTGTAATTCTTAACCTAACCTACGAATTTCTTTTTTTTTTTGACCATGGGGTAAAGGTCACAGTGACTATCACCCCAGAAATTTCGACAAGAAATAGAATTCGGTGTAAATATAAAAAATATAAATTGAACAACAAAATTATATTTTTTCTTGATCACTGGACCAATATAACTTTAGGAAAAACACATTTAAATTGGCAGATCGAAACTGAGTGTTGATGCTGGCACCGCCGTGACAAGAATTCAAAACTTGTAATGCCGGAAGATGCGAAAATGCATTTTTTCGTTGCGAATGCTCAATCACGGGAATATTCGATGGATGCCGCTAATGTGCGTTTCACCAAACTGGATGCCGTGAAACCTAGTGCACTACTGTAAATTATATATTTTGATATACTATGATACAGTAAATAAACACAAGTCTTAGGTCTGTAATTATACACAGTATATATATATATATATATATATAGCAACGTTGGGTCTGGTTAGTACTTGGATGGGTGACTGCCTGGGAACACCAGATGCTGTTGGCATCCCTACGTGTCAAGTGGGGTTGGTGGAGGATTAGTGCCCCTCCCTGTAAAACAATTAACTCTAAGCCATTGGCCACCCCGTCTGGGATACATGACGTCTGGCAATGAATGAATATATATATATATATTTTTGTATATCATCACAGAGACCTGACAATTTTATGGGAAGGGTGAAATTTGTTGTATTTTGTCACTGTATCATCAAGTATTGAATAAATATATATATTTTTTTATGTGTAAATGCACATCATATTCTTGAGAGTGGATGATGCAGTTTTTTTTTTTTTTTCATTGCTCAAATTTTTTAGATATAAACCTTATTTCATACATTTTAATATCATTGCTCAAATTTTTAAGATATAAACCTTATTTCATACATTTTAATATCATGATATATACTGTAAATAAACACAAATCTTAAGTGTCCAATTGTACATAGTATACTTTTTACGCATGCGGTGTTATTTTTTCTTTTCGCCTCATTTCAGTCAATCATCATCACAGAGACCTGAAAGTTTTAAGGCAAGTGTGAAATTACAGTAAAACCTCTACAACTCGGCATAATACATGTGCAAGCCTTGCCGAGTTAGCCTATTTGCCAAGTTGTAGGGATGAACTTTAAGTTCCCCCCCCCCCCAGCACACACACACAAAAAAGGAAAAAATAGAAAAAAATGGAAAAAAATATAAAAATTTTTACAACAGACAGTAAAAGCTGCCTTACCATGATTCCATGCAGTTGTAGGGTGTATTCCAGGCATGGAGGAGGACTTTTTGTAGTTTGTGGGCACACCTTTACTGTACTGTACTTGTCACTGTACACTATGTAAAGCACAATTAACACTATAAAGACCATTACTGTAATGTATTTATCACTTGTACTATACAGTATTGGGGAACTAAACACTAAACATTACTGTACAACTCAGCATCTTACCAAGATGGGGGAATTTTGCCGGGCTCTCTTCCTCTCATGTGTGCATTTTTGGGAATTTTTGAATTTTTATTTTTTAAATTAATATTTTAGAGCCTTCCCGAGTTGTAGAGGTTTCCGACTTGAAGGATGACGAATTGTAGAGGTTTTACTGTACTTGTATTTTGTCACTATCATCAAATACAGGCCATCCTTGTTATAACGATGAGGTACGTTTGGGAAAATTCATCGTTGAGCTGGGGTATCCTTAAACAGGGACAATAGAAAGTATGGGGATGCATCTGGGAACCTTGGGATATCCCCCTCAATCGTCCAAAACCCATCCAAACGAGTACAAAAGCAAGTTTCCAAACCCCAAAACAGCTTTAAAACACGCTAAACTAAGCATAAAAGCAGTTTATAACTCACCAAAGCCCAAAAATAAAATCAGAAAATCAAAATACAGTAAGCCTGGAAATAATCAAACTTCATGAGAGTCTTCATGCCACCTATGACTAAAACAAATTAATGTCTAAAAACAGTTTATAAATCAACCTAAACAAAATTTTGGTCTAAAATATATTCAAAATCGGTTAAAAAAGGCCCACTGGATAATTGGGGACTGGCTACTGATAGGCAGAGCAGGGCGTTAATTTTTTTTACATTGCTACGGCTGGGTATCATATAAGGGGGTATCATATAGCGGGGGACGATTGTATTGAATAAATAATTTTTTTAAGTGCAATTGCTTTATCATATTTTTGTACACATTTGCAATATTTTCTTCACCGTGCATGTTTCCCGGTTATTTATGGTCAAAATAGGATGAAATTTTCATGTCACTGTACAGTACTGTACCCATACATGCAAAACTGAAAATACATTGTACGTTACCAGTACTATCACAATGAAAAAGGCATACAGTATATGCATATATATGAAAAAAGGATGCTATACTACGTCAAAGCAATATAGCGTATACACATTTCGTGCAGTGCGTCAGCAATAAATGCAGGAAGCTCCCAAAGGCAACACAGCTTCATTTCGTTGGAAACTCATCCTCACCCCAGGAACGGAGAAGAATAGTTATGCAAAGCTGGCCAGAAAACAGTAATAAAATGCAACAAATGGGAAAAATAAAAATCCTGGTTAGATTGCTGTTGGTAAGGTTAGGCTATTGTTTTGTTATAATAGGTTATTGTTGGTAAAGTTAGGTTAAAGTTTTGATAGGATTGGTTAATGTTGGTAAGGTTAGGTTATTGTTTTGTTGGGATGGGTTACCGTTGGTAAGGTTGGGTTATTGTTTTTTTAAGAGAGGTTATTGTTGGTAAGGACAGACCATGAAAAACCTTAGTAGACTTTGGCCAATACTTCCTTTATAATAAATTTCGGTTGATCTGAGTAGGTTTTTGAGTCTGCCACTATCCTTGTGAAAGAGAATAGCAATGAACACCGTTAAGACAATATGCAGGATGACAAAGGCAGCAGTCAACAACCATTTACCTACCACCATTAAAATTAGAAAAATATGAAAAACAATCAAGCAGAAGCTAAAGTGAATTTGTAAACCTTATGTTTACCATTAATAACCAAAACTTATTCGAGATAGGGCTAAGGTAATTTAAAGCACAGATTATGTTGATAAAGTGACGTCACACGAGTGCTGGTGCAAGCTGAATATCTATTTCAAGCCCAGATTTTCCTACGTCATTATGATCTGGATTCTTTAGGCAACAATGTTACGCAGAAAATAAGCTCACTTACCTCCTAAACACCATGATGAAACGGGCTTTCATACCTTTCGTCCAATTCTACCCACGACGCCATCTTAGATACGCACAGGTGCCAGAGGCAATAATCAGTGTTACCATATGGCTGGTTCTGAAAATGTGCCAAGGTAGCCTAAAACATGCCAAACGGAAAATGATTATGACATACAGTATAATTTAAAGTGTCCTCTTCTTTTCTATACATTTCTTTAATACATTTGGGTAAATATAACGACAAATAATATATGCCGGATATAGTGTAGCCAAAATATTGGTTTGCATGGTAGCCTACATAAGAGTAACTAGGATAAACCAAGTTTGAATATTATGTATTCTGTGGGCTAATCAGTAACTGAACTGAAAATAAATGGAAACAACTAAAGTGTTCCTTCTATTTTTTTTTTTTAGTCTGATACACCTAAGAGAATAACTACATTTTTCCTTCAGGTTAATATGGTAAAACGTAAGTTGTCACATTACCCTCACAGTTATACATCCAACAGTACTCAAATTTCACTTCCGCAAGATATCTTCTATTGTGAGATATGATGACACTCAGGTTGGTAGGTTTTGTCTGCTGATTTTATTACGGCTTCTTTTGGATAAATGTTAGCCTATCCACTCCTGTGTCATCACCTCTCCACTTAATACTTCATTTCCTGATGCTAAATTTGAGCCTGTTGCGTTTCTGTCTTGAAGTTAAAGAAAATATTTCCTATCAATCAGCATTACAAACTGCAATGTTTTAGTTAATCTGGAAAGTGTTTGGAATTGCCCACTGTAACTGACTTGATCAGAGGACCTCACCGATTAGTTAGTGTTTTGTGGGAATATATATTCATCACTTACCATTAGTAATTTCCACCCATCATTCAAGCCTTGCTCGTCTCCCTTATCAATGATTCCACAGATAATAGCAGATTTATATTTGGACTTTAGTCGTGCCGTCCTTCAAACTATCCCAAGACAGAATTGGAAACATCTGCTTACAGTAGTATGAAAAAATTACAGAACTGGAAACCCACAGGCCTTCAAATAAGAATATTCTAAACTTGAATCTAGACACTACAAGATTATGTTAGAATTATGCTAAATTATGCATTATGCCTTAATTTATGCCAACTATCAAGAATTGTGGTGTTACCTTTCAGCAGCTGCAAATCTCGATCGCAATCCGTGAGAGGTGCATCAGTACGAGCGTCCTTTCTATGACGTCATTTGTAGTCTTGATAAGGCCAGACGATTTTACTCAGACCAGGAGAGACTGTCAACTTGAGGGGTTGATTAAAGCCTTCCACTCCCCTTCATTACGAGATGCCTCCTTTATTGCGAAGGAAATCGCCTGGAGGAAGTGAGAATACACCAAAAAATCAAATTGAAATAGGGGTAAAGGACACAGACAGCAGATGGACGGATGGATAAATAGGCGGACAGATAGATACAGACTGACAGATAGAGACTAATACATATAGAGAGAAAGAAGGAGGGGCTATATATCTCCCACTGCCATAAATCCGTCACTGATTAACAACAATGCAGGAAAAAGATATTATTACAGTGCTCATGAACACATAGTAAACGTAACAAAATACATCCGTGCTACACTATTATTATTATTATTATTATAATCGTCGTAGTAGTAGTAGTGGTAGTAGTAGCAGGAGTAGTAGTGTTGTAGTTACTTCCTATTCCAGAACATTACCCATTTGATTCTTTGGTGGGGTGATGATGATGATGATGATGATGATATTTTTTCCAAAGAAAAAGTAAAAAATAAAGAGGACGCCATCCGAAGGGTTGCTGTTTTTTTTTTTTTTTTTAATAGGATTATGGCAGCTGCAAGTATACACACACTCAGGGACTACGATTACGGCACTTACACAGCTTTTATACATATAATGAATGCTAGAGTTGTTAGGTTAGGTTGGTTAGTTTTAGGTTAATACCGCTACAATTCAGCTTCAACCCCTAGAATTTAGCGGTTATGTTTGGTGGTTCGGTTAGGTTAGAAATTGGTAGGGTTTGGTTAGGTTAATAACACTACAATTCAGCTTAAACCGCTAGAATTTAGCCGCCGTAATCCTAACCACAGTTTATTTATTTATTTATTTATTTTAATCATCCTCTCCCCTCACGAATTTATTCATCTTTGGGGAACATCCTATGAATGAGGGAGTTTATGAAGACTTATCTAACCATAGTTCCAAAAATTTATCCGGTGAAAAAAAAAAAATCTGAAAAAAGAAATGTTATGAGATTGAGGCACTGGCACACGTCTTCCTGAGTTGAATAAAATCGTCTGGCAGAAGAAAAATACATCTTACAAAACAATCCCTCCACTGAGATGTGTTGTTCCTAAGCAGAACAAAATCGTCTGGCGTCATTGAGGCACTGGCACACGTCTTCCTGAGTTGAATAAAATCGTCTGGCAGAAGAAAAATACATCTTACAAAACAATCCCTTCACTGAGATGTGTTGTTCCTAAGCTGAACAAAATCGTATTTAATAAAATATTGCCAGGACCGACTCAGCTGAATAAAATCGTCTAGTGATTGCCGGAAAAAACTTCAATATCGACCTGTGTTCGTTAGTAAAATAACCAAAATCGTCTTCGGCTAGCATAACTCAAAATCGTCTTGATTGCCTGAATAAACCATAACTCAAAATCGTCTTATGCTGGCCTGAATAAACCATGAATAGCCAAAAATCGTCTTACGCTAGCCTAAATAAACTGTGAATAACAGAAAATCGTCTTGTTGGTCTTAATAAACCAATAGGCAAAAATAGTTTTGTGCTAACCTGAAAAAAAATCGTCTTGTGTTGGTCTTAATAAACCATGAATAACCAAAAATCGTTTTGTGCTAGCCTGAATAAACCATGAATAGCCAAGAACCGTCTCATGCTAGCCTATAAAGTCGTCTTGTGCTAGTCTTAAACCATGAATAACCAAAAATCGTCTTGTGTTGGTCTTTATAAGCCATAACCTAAAATCGTCTTGTGCTAGTCTTAATAAACCATAACCCAAAATCGTCTTGTGCTAGCCAGAATAAACCATGAATAGCCCCAAATCGTCTTATCCTAGCCTGAATAAACCATGACCCAAAATCGTCTTGTGCAAGCGTGAATAAACCATAGCCCCAAATCGTCTTGTTTGTCTGAATAAACCATAGCTTAAAATCGTCTTGTGCTAGCCTGAATTAACCATAACCCAAAATCGTCTTGTGTTCGTCTTAATAAACATGAATAACCCAAAATCGTCTTGTGCTAACCTGAATAACCCAAAATCGTCTTGTGCTAGCCTAACCCAAAATCGTCTTGGTAGCAAACTCTCACCCCTATTGTGCCCAATGCCTTTATGCAAGAGTAAACCGATACTCCCAGTCCTTCATGTATGCAACAGGTCAACTCTGAAACTGCCTTCTAATGTATTTCCTTCTGCCCACGACCTCCAGTCTTTTAAACAATGTGTCCAGGCATCTCTCTCTCTCTCTCTCTCTCTCTTAAGGAACAATCTAGCCTTTGGTTCCTTCTCCCTTCCATTAAAAAAAAATAAAATAAAATAAAAACACTCGCATCATTTTCTGCTAACCACAACAAAATCTATCTATCTATTGCCAGACGCCTCAATCCCGTTTGGGGTGGCCACAAACAAATCGCCTCCATGTCGTCCTGTCCCCCGCCATTTCACTGCCCTGCTCCCAACTCACACCCCCCTCTCTCATATACCTCTCCACCCCATCCCTCCATCTCATCCTCGGCCTCCCCCTCCCTCTTCCCCCCTCCACCTCACTCACATACACTCTCTTCGTCAGTCTTTCACCCTCCATCCTCTCCACATGGCCAAACCACCTCAGTGTGTTCCTCATAATGCTTCCTATCACATCCACATCCACACCACAACGCTCCTTTATATCCTCATTCGTCAACCTGTCTCTCCATGTGACTCTATAAATCGTCTTATGCTAAACGAAACCAAAATCGTCTAAACTTAAAAATTCCTAAAATCGTCTTGTGCCAGCCAGCCTGAAAAAAAAAAATCCCTCAAAAATCACCCTGTGCTACTCTACAAAAAAAAAAATAAATAAAAAATAAATAAATAAAAGCCTGGAGCCAGATTAAATATATTCGTTTGTTTACATTTGGCGGAACTGGGACAATCTCACATTGTGTCTGCGTAAATAGGAATGAATCTCCTTGGTTACTAGTCAAATCGAACTTCCACTCTGACTACCACTGACCATCAATCGATCTGAGAAGGCTCAGAAACTGATAATGGGGCGTTGCAATTTTCGTGTGAGTTCACCCTTGCGTACGATGGTTGAGTGTGTGTGTGTGTGTGTGTGTGTGTGTGTGTGTGTGTGTGTGTGTGTGTGTGTGTGTGTGTGTGTGTGTGAGAGAGAGAGAGACAGAGGGGGGGGGGAGAGGTGCTGCTAGCTTTACAGAAAGTTAGCTCAGTCTCACTTCCTTAACTCACTCTCACTCAATTCTGTTACGGCAAAACTGGAGAGAGAGAGAGAGAGAGAGAGAGAGAGAGAGAGAGAGAGAGAGAGAGAGAGAGAGAGAACGAAAAAGGAAATAAAGGTCAGAAAGAAAAGTAAAAGGAAAGAAGAAAGAAACCTAAGAAAGGAAGGGAGGAAAAGAGAAGAAATAAACAAAGTGAGGAAGAAACGAAAAGGGAAGGAGGCAGATGGGCAAATGGAGGAAGGAAGCAACGAAGGAAGGATGAAAGAACGAAATGAAGGAAGACAAGGAAAGGAAGGAGTGAATTTCAGGTTTGATATTTCGTCTAGGACCCTTCCGTTTCTTTTCCTTCCTTCTGTTTTAAGTGACTAAGTTGCTCGTACGACTTTGGCGCAAAAACTCCAACTTGCGGGCTACAGATCAGCCTCCGAAAACATTTACAAGTATTATCCAGTGGAAGAGTACATTACAAACTATACAAAAAATCAGTATAGTCATAAATAACACTGCATCCTAAAATGTATCAAGAAAATCTAAAAATAATGACTTGTTAAATGAGGCAAGAATCGTTCGCCATCTTAATCTGAAGCTGGATCCACAACCCGAACGCGGGGCCCTAAACACGTGTGTAGAATTTAGTGAGGCGGACAAGTTTATTTTGCAGTAAGTTAGCGCTGGAACACCTGTACCTGCCTCCAGGGGTGGTAATTATAGTCCAGGTGAGCCCAGGTGTGGCGTGGGAGAAGGAGATGGGGACAGATGTTAATTGGAGACAGATGCGAAACGGCTAACGCAGTGATGACGTCGTATTGCTACACTACTGAATGTTGGATCGTAGTCTACAGTGCATTTATGGCTGCAAAATTCTGAATAATGCAGAGAGAGAGAGAGAGAGAGAGAGAGAGAGAGAGAGAGAGAATCCGGGGAAGCGAGGGAGGTTGAAGGGAGTCAGTGAGCAAGGTTGCTGATGAGATGAAAAACCTTTCAGCTAGAAAACTAAGTTTTAACCATCCATACATCACTCTATCCAGCAGGAACATGAGGTCCAGGGCTAGACGGCTCAGAATGACCAGTTGTGGTCACCCTGAGCGGCAGTATGTGTGCAATAAACCCCACCAAGGCCTCAGAAGTAGACTCTTACAGACCACATCTAGTTAGAGTGCCCTAACTCACTTGACCACCAAGCGTCTACAAGTAAATTAAAAAAAAAATAATAATAATAATAAAGCTGACCCACCATGCGTCTAATAAAATAAAAAAGTTAACTCCCATATTGTTCCCATTTTCTCTCTGCTCGTTTTCTTTCACCTCCAGCATGGCCAGGTTAAATTTGAATAAACAGAACAAATTACATCAATATTCTCCCCGCAGCTCGCCTTATATATTCTAGGAAAAATTCAGTTTCGTAAAAAATCCCAGACACGCTTTTATTATTGTAAAAAGAGGATTTGAACTACACAAACACACACACCTCTTCCAAGTAATCTACGGTCTTTGGAAGAAGCTTTTAAATATCTTGAGAATGTCTCGTATTTTTTCCTTCATTCTTCATCCATAGGCAGCTCTTCTGTTCAGTTTAGCTTGGTCTACAGCTGTCATCACCATCACAAATGCTGAGCTATGACATGAGATTAACACTGAACCATGGCGATAGTCACAAAGTGTTACGGAATAGATGTAGGGTCATTGTCTTAGTGTCAATGAACCGTACCAAGATATTACAATAAAATATAGTTCTATTCACAATGAAGTTCGATGGAAAAGGCTTTAGCGCCGTAGTATTGCCTTCTTCCATTAAGCTACAGGTAACAAGGGCGAAAATTCCTGAAGTGAACGAACAGCAGTGCAGACTGGAAGGAAGAATTATACATCTGGAGTTACTTAGGATATAACCATTTCGGCCTCTCCTGGACCCTCTTCAGGTTTCCGTTCACCCAAAGACGTCAGCAAAGGTGAGGGTGGGTTGGTCATTTCTTACGGCCTACTGTTTCCATACGATTTTTACTCAATTTCGGGAGTCGCCCTTCAGTTCAATGTTGTGTTCTGTGTATTTGTGCTGCCTCCAGACGATTATATTCACTTCAGGAACGTCCTCTCCTACTAAAAAGGTTTGGAGAATTTTACAACTAACTCCTCTGGTTCCAAAGGTCTACGCTGAATAAAAGCGTCTGGTTGCTGGAAGTATATACACGACCACGGGCTGAGTATCTATACTTATCTATCTCTTGTATTATGTTTATAGACAACACCCTTCGCCTGTCTGCCTCGTTTTCCACCTCTTTCTCCATCTCTACGTGGCCACTCTTACTGTGCATTATGGAAAACATTAGACTGCTTATTTGAATTAACTCTTACCACGCAATCTCTCTCTCTCTCTCTCTCTCTCTCTCTCTCCGAACGAGTTGGGAAGAAAATGTGGTGGGCGAAGTGATGTAATTTCCATATGATTTAAATATTCTAATTTCTGAGGGTTTGAGAAAGGTAATTACAGCGGCGAAGAAGGACATGGCGAAAATGATAAAGAAAAATGTCTTGCGTGACGTCATGACACAGCTCAATTTTTCAGACGGGAAAATGTCTTGGCTGTCTTGCTTTTCGTAATTTCACGGTTTTCGGCCATCGCGTGCAATATTCGTACTAGCTAACCTTTCCGCGTCTCAAATATGTATCTCGTGTCACTCCAGCGTCCCGTGATGGCAGTGTATCATAATAAAAAAAACGTAAAACAGTTGATCGCCGACATTACCCGGAGCCCAGCTGGTACTTTATCCGTGGCTTAACTCACTCCACCGTCACATTAGGCCAACTTTAATCGCCGATGGACAAGCTATTATGAATTTCATTGCCGGAGTAACCGTGTACGAAACTGGGGAGGGAGGGAGAGATGAAGGAGAAGAGGGAGGGAGGGAAGGAAGGACAGAAGGAGAGGGAGTTGGGAGGGAGATGCCGTACGACGTGTTCTCCCCGGCAACTCCAGCCATCGATCTCCTCCCACACCCTCCTGCCAGACGCATGACCATCCCTACTGTTTACATTTCGGCCGTTTCGCTGTAATTAACAAAGGACTTTTACGTAATTCCATTTTGTTCGTTTTATTGAGGGTCTACTTTTTTTCCCTCTCCTGTCCGTACCTGAGTGAGCGAGCAATGAAGGCAAAAATATCTGGTGACACAATGGGTTGTTTTGATGACGCTGTGAAAACTGTTGGACATCTGAAAACAAGCATATGGCTGAGAGAGAGAGAGAGAGAGAGAGAGAGAGAGAGAGAGAGAGAGAGAGAGAGTTCCATACCGGGAACAATAATAATAATAATAATAACAACAATGATGCTATCTGCGGGTTAGCAATTTAATACTATAGCATCACTTGGATTATATGCCAATAAATTTTACTGCTTTAATTAATTCGTCAAAAAGACAAGTTATTTTCTCACGACACCATTTTTTAAGGTAATGAGATTAGTCGATTTAGCTCTTCAAGTTACGAGTTCAGTATTAAGTCAACTGATATTTTACATTTTTGCTATAGAGAAATATGCTTGTGTGTGTGTGTGTGTGTGTGTGTGTGTGTGTGTGTGTGTGTGTGTGTGTGTGTGTGTAAGTTATAGATTTTTTTCGGATATTTTAACGGATGTGGATATGTATTTTAACACATCTAACCCATGAAACTTGTATACGTTGGGTGGTAACCATATAGCTAACAAATGGATGCCTGGTGGTCAAGTAGGTGAAGGCGCTCCACCTGGATGTGGCCTATAAAGGTATACGAGTAAATCCAAGGGACAGATGGGGTTCATCGCTCACATAATACCATCCAAGGAAGAGGGACTGGTCACTCGCTTTGTCTGGAATGGGCAGCCTAGACCCGGGCCCCTACGCTACTTACCGGAAATTATAAATGAAAGAATACTAGAATAATTAGACACACACACACACACACACACACACACACACACACACAATACGACTCATTTAGCTGAAGAAAATCGCCTGGCGTTAGATGGAATAAAGCGAGAGAGGGGAGGGGGGCTGAAAAGAACGGAAAAAGATGGCTGGAAAAAATGTGCAACTGGAACTGACAGTAAAAGAACGAACCAGAAAGAGGACGGGAAAAAAAAAAAAAAACACGTCCGGTATAACGAGGGATGAAAAAGAACGTACAAAAAGAAAACCTGGAAGAAAAACGAAAATAAATGCTAAAAACTGGACAGACAGACATACACACGATGCCAAACGACAAAAGACGAACGAGATAAAGCGTAATAAAACAAGTACAAAATTACAAGAAATGTTGGAGTTTCAAGGACAAAGCCGGTAAAGTCTACGGGAGTGATGGACCGCGTTACGGAAAACGTTAGTGGGTGACGGACTGACAAGGCCCCACGTAGAGGTGATCCCGCATAAAAAAGGGCGCAAAAATAAATTCGTACCGGAAAAAAAAAGACCAATAAAAAAGGCCCCCCTCCAAAAGAAAATGTAGTTAGATTTTAAAAGACGGACGGGTAAAAAAAAAAAAAAATGAAAAATGAAAAAGACGGACGGAAAATAGTACTGAAAAATTACGGACGGAAAAAAAGACAAAACTACAAAGCTGGAAGGACTAACAGACAGGTAAAAAGACAGAGCCGGCCGGAGAACAGACGAAAAAAAAAAGGGGGGGGGGGAGGCGGAAGGACACTGAAAACAAAGACTTACGGACGGACGGAAAAAATGGGGAAATCAGGCGGGATAAAAATGACAAAACGGATATACGGGAAAATTTGGACAGGTAACAGTTAGACGGAAAAAAAAAAAAAAGAAATAAGAAATCGTACACACAGGAAAGTTTTGACAGGCAATGGTAAAACAGACGGGGAAAAAAGAAAGACAAAACGGACATATGGGACATTTTGGACAGAATGGTTAAAAATGAGAAGAAAACACAATGGACATACGGGAAATTTTTGACAGTAGTAAAAAAAAAAAAAATGACTACGGGAAGATTTTGATTGACAATGGTGATGTAGTGGTTTGATGGCTGTGGTTGGATCTCCAAGTGGTGAGTGAAGGGTTTGAGATCATGGAATGCCACCACGCGAAGGAGCCTGGTCATCTACCCTTAAATATACGGAACTCCAGTAGCCTAGCCCCGGGACCCTACGCTTCAGGGGGATATGGGATTGCCTGCTGACCGCTTTTCATAATGGACATACGGGAAAAGGGAAACAGGAAAAAAAAGGGAAAGACAGGAGACAGGGAAATGTGGAAATGGCAGGACACATACTGAGAGGGAGGGAGGGAGGGAGGGAGGGGGGAAGGGAGGGAGAGAGGGGATGGACAGGGGAGGAGAGAGGAGTGACTGAGAAGGGAGGGAGAGAGGGAGGGGATGAGAGGCTGGGAAAAGAGACAGATACAAGCATGGAAGGGAAGATAAATAGTCCGGGGGAGGGACAGGGGAGGAAAAGGGAGGGGATGAGAGGGAGGGAAGGGAGGGAGAGGGGAGGGGATGGGAGGGAGGGAAGAAGGGAGGGAGAAAAGGGACAGAAGGGAGGGATAAAAAAAAAAAAAAGACAGTGAAAAGGAGGAGTTGATAAATTTATGGAAGGAGAGAGAGAGAGAGAGAGAGAGAGAGAGAGAGAGAGGGGGGAAGGGAGGGAAGAATGATCTCAAGGGGGGGTAGGGGGGAGAGGGGTGTGTTAATATATGCCACGTTTGTTGTGACAGCTCTTTTATATCCCCCCCCCTCTCTCTCTCTCTCTCTCTCTTTCCAGCTGTTTCTATTTGTCGTTACCTCCACTCCTCTTTCCCTCCTCTCTCAATCCCTCTGCTTGTCACTCTTTCCATTTCTCTTTCTCCTCTCTTCCTTTATTTTTCTCTCCCTTCCTCCCTCCTTATCTTCCTTCCCTTTACTTTTCTCTCCTTTCTTCCTCCTAGCTCCCATTCTCCCTCCCTCCTTTTCTTCCTCCCTCTGTATAAGGTATCACTCCTCCCTCTCTCCCTAATTTCCTCACAATTTTCCTTCCTTCTCCCTTCCTTCCTCATTTCCTCTCCCTCCCTCCCTCTGTTTACCTCTTCTCCCCCACTTCCTCCTTCCCTTTCCTCTCCTCTCCCTCACTTCCTCCCTCCCTTCCTCTCTCTCCTTCCTTTCCCCTCCTCTCCCACTCTCTCTCATTTCCTCCCTCCCTCCCTCCTTCCTTCACTACCTTCCATCTGTTCCTATGGCCCGTAAAATAAACTCAACTATTACTACAACACCCCTTATTAATTTAATTCGTACTACTTCCTGACATTCCACTAAAGTTTTCCTTCAGGCGATTTAGTCCTGCTTCTCACTGTTTTCCTGTAAGTCTGTTTTCTCTCTCTCTCTCTCTCTCTCTCTCTCTCTCTCCTTTTACCCTCCTCTTTCCCCTCCCCTCTTCCACTCCCTTTCAGCCCTGTTTCCCTCCCCCTCTCCTCCCTCCCTCCCTTTGCCCTCCCTCTTCTCTCCATTATTGTCAGTTCTGTATCAATTTTCCGCCAGAACAGATCGTGGTGGCTGTGGTAGTTGTGGTAGCTGTGGTGGTTATGATAGTTGTGGTGATTGTGGTAGCTGTGGTGGTTGTGATAGAGGTACTTGGGATGGTAGTGATTGCAGTTATGGTGATGGTGACTGTGGTAGTTGTGGTGGTGGTGATTGTGGCAGTTGCTGTGTTGGTGACTGATAGCTGTGGTGGTGGTAATGGTGGTAGGTGTGGTAATGGTGGTGATATCTGTTGTTGTAGCTAAGTATTATAACTATGGTAGTAATGGTAGAAGTGGTAGTTGTGGTAATTGTAGAAACTGCGGTAATTGTGGCGGTGGTAGCTGTGGTGGCCGTCTCTTACACTGTCTGGGATATTGACTGGAAAGGCACACACACACACACACCACACACACACACACACACACACACACACACACACACACACACACACACACACACACACAGCTAGTATATTTACACATATACACGCACATACAGAAACATACATACATACATGCACGCACATACATCATTGTCTATTCTCTCTCTCTCTCTCTCTCTCTCTCTCACACACACACACACACACACACACACGCAGGCAATGACACGTGTATTTGTCTCCACACAATGTAAGCACAGCTGCTCTCTCTCTCTCTAACGAGCACGCACATACTTTTTCACATTCATGTCCATTTCTTTTCTCTCTCAGTCTAACTTTCGTCGATTTGTGTATTCCTCCCACTCCCCCCCTATTTAATTTACATTCTCTCTCTCTCTCAACCGCAATCTAAACGAAATCAAATAAAATAGTTCCCCTCAATAGCAGCGGGACATTACATTTTCTATCACCAATTTCCGACCCATTTTCTATAACTTCTGGGTACCTACAATTTATTCACTTTAACCTGGTGAATTTCGTCTTTCTGCAGCCTATATCCCGTAGCTCAGTGAAAGAAAAACACAATAAACAGCCTTGCATCATTTCCATTGCACTTCTTCGTGACTAGCGCCATATCCTAGTGCTAATCTCGCATTGGATATTCAAGAGGGAGGGATGAGTTATACGATTATATGTATTTTAACTTGGCCTAAAGCTGTCCATCTCTCCATTTTGAAAGCTGAGATGGATTAACACTAAAATATGGTGCTACAAAGAAGTGTTATGGAATGGATGAAGGGTTTGTGGTAAATTCTTTTGCCACAGAGCTACGTGAAAATAGGCTGCAACGAGGCGACAACCTGGGCCAAGCTAGGGTGAAATGAGTAAAGATAAAATAGTACAGTAAAAGTGAACAGCGTATAGGTGTTTTAGATGGGACTGTAACGCAAATACAGAGTTCAGGTTTGAGTCTCTAAGTTGTATGTGCGTTGAAGGGCGTGGGTTCTTGCCTGGAAATGCCCGGTCTCCTTGCCCAATCCCGTGTGTCTTCCTACGTCTCCTCCTTAGTGGAATGGTCCGGTTCTCTCTCTCTCTTCTTCCATGTATCTTATCTTCTTCCTGCGTCCATTTCCCCCTCCCTCCTCTTTCTTTCCCTTCCTTCTTCTTCCCTCCCACTTTTCTCCTCCTTCCCTTCGTCCTTCCTCCTCCTACAGCATCTTTCTTCATATTATTCCTTTCTCCCTCCCTCACTTCATTACTTCTTCTCTCCTTCTCACTTCTATTTGTTTCCCTCTTTTCCTCCTATTTCCGTTCTTCTTTCCTTTTGTCCTTCTCCTTTCTTTTCCTTTCCTCCCCCTTCTTCCTCCTCCTTTCCTCTTCTTTCCCTCCATCTTCCTCCCTCCTCTTTCCCTTCAGCCATAAATTCCTCCATGTTATTCCCCTCCTTCCTCCCTCTCCTTCCTTTTTCTCCTTCACTTCCTCACTTTCTTCTCCCTTCCTCCTCTTCATCACTCCCTTCCTACCCCCCACCATAAATTCCTACACATTATTCCTTCCCTCTCTCCGTCCCGCTCTCTCCTACCCTCCTTTCCTCTTCCTTCTCCTCTCTCTCCCTCTCCTTTCCTCTCGTCCTCTTCCTTCTCTCCACTTTCTTCTTCCTTCCCCTACGCCCACCAGCTATAAATTCTCTTCACTATTCTTCCTATCCTCAATCCATTTTAGTTCCCCCTTTCTTCAATTCCAGTTCCTCCCTCTCCCCATTTTCCTCCGTTCCTATCTCATTCCCTCCCTTCGTCCTCTCCCCTCCCCTTCTCCCTCCCTCCATAAATACCTCCACATTGTTCTTCCCTCCCCTCCCTTCCTCATTCTCTCCCTCTTTATTACAGTCCAATGAAGTGAAACATTTCTTTTTTAACACAGCACTAAAACACGTGAAGCACATATTGCCCAATGGTTAGAGTGAAATTAAACCACATCAACATAATTACTTTTTTGTTTCCATTCCCTTCTTGCCACCACCGGACGAAGCAACTCAGGTCAACTCAGGTTAATTAGTCCCTCGTGCTGAAAGGGTTAACAGAATCGAACCACCATTACAAGTCACATTAAAAAATTGTAATTATTTTTTTACTCATTACTTTTATGGCTACTTGATCCCTGGCATTATTTTGATACCCATGTACAGTACAAAGGATTACGTAACTACTGTACACGTGCAACTTAATATCGCAGTGCAGTTAATATCACTTCCTTGCGCACATCAGTAGACTCTCACACATTTTATTTTCACTTTCTC
>NC_136954.1:60229962-60282462 GCF_032717465.1 Coenobita brevimanus | reverse complement strand
AAGAAAAGAGAGCAATGAAAGGAAGGAAGAAAACAAAAAAGAAAAAAGAAAGGTAGGGAGAAAGAAAAAAGGAAGGAATGAGAGGGTTGGAAAGTAAAGAGGAATGTTAAGATATAAGAAGCGAGGGAAGGAGCAGATACAATGAATGAATTAAGGATAGAGGAAGGAAGGAAGGAAGAAAGGAAGGAAGGATGGAAGGAAGGAAGGAAGGCTTCGACAGACTAGGGAGTAAGGAACAGGGAAGAGCAAAGGATGGAAGGATTAAGGAAGGAGAGAGAGAGAGAGAGAGAGAGAGAGAGAGAGAGAGAAGGGGGGAGGGAGGAAGGAAAGAAAAAGGAGGGAGGGGGAGGGAAGGAGGGGGAGAGGCATTTAAACCATCTCTGAAAAGTGTTTGTTTTTTAAGTGGTATTACATCCCTCTCTCTCTCTCTCTCTCTCTCTCTCTCTCTCTCTCTCACACACACACACACACACACACATTCGTGGATACGTATAAGTATGTATGCATGGTGATATATATATATATATATATATATATATATATATATATATATATATATATATATATATATATATATATATATATATTTAAGTACGTGTCTGTGTATGTGAATATGCCAGAGTATATGGACTGGAGGAGGTATGCGTATGCGGTATGTGTAGTGTGAGTATGTCATAATGTATCCGATGGCTATGTGCATGATTGCGTGTGTGATGATGTTTGTGTATGTATCCTCTATAAATGTTGTGTGTGTGTGTGTGTGTGTGTGTGTGTGTGTGTGTGTGTGTGTGTGTGTGTGTGTGTGTGTGTGTGTGTGTGTGTGTGTGTGTGTGTGTGTGTGTGTGATACAACAATGCTCCATCACAAACACTGCATGACTGGCGCTTCCATACACAACAATGCATGATTTAACTGCATAACAAATTCTGCATGACACCACACTTCTCCTACCTCTCCTCTTTACAAATTTCTAAACATCACTCCGTATCCCCGTAAATACTGGGGTCATCCTAGCACCCATTCAGTCCGATAACCTATATTTACTCCTGACGATTTTATTCTGCTTTTCAGACGATTTCAGTACGGATATTATTTTTATTAGGGGGGTTAGAGGCAACCTTGACTTACTCCTTCGCCACTACAAACAGAAAGACAGACAAATAGATATAGATGGATAGATAGATAGGTAAAGACAGAGACAGATATTTTACTGACCACAAGTAAAAAATTCCTACGGTAAACGGAATTTAAAAAAAAATACGGAATCGGACTGAAGGGGTTGAGATACCTTGTGGGGAATTACAGTTAACCCCTTCAGTCCCATGACCTGTTTTTTATTATATTGTGGTAGGGTCTGTGTTCTCTCTCTCTCTCTCTCTGTCTCGGTAGGGCCACCCTCTATCTCTCATCTCGCCCTTATTCCACTATCTAGTCTCTCATCTCCCTCTAGCTTCTCTCTCTCTCTCTCTCTCTCTCTCTCACACACACACACTTTCCCTCCCACCTGGACTGAAATCTGAGAGGGAGGGAGGGAAGGAAGGGGGAGGAAATTGATAGAGCTCTGTGTTGAGAGAGAGAGAGAGAGAGAGAGAGAGAGAGAGAGAGAGAGAGAGAGAGAGAGACGGAAGCCATAGTAAGGTGTTGAGAAAGAGTGAGAGCCAGACAATATAGAGGGTGATGAAGGTAGAAAGAGGGGAGGGAGGGGAAGGAGGGAGTAAATGGGAAAGGAGGAAGGGAGGGGAGGGAGGGAGTAAAGAGCAAGGGAGAGGAAGAGAGGAGAGGGGGAGAGGGAGGACGGAAGGGGTGGGGATAAAAGGGAAAAGGGTTGAGGGGAAGGAAAGGGAAGGTGTGTGGAGGAAAGAACGGGAGTAGGAGAGAAAAGAGAGAGAGAGGAGGAGATGGAGGTACACGGAGGAGGAGATGGGGGCTGGGGAGAGAAAGATGGAGAGAGAAAGACAGACGGAAAGCGAGAGAGGGAAGATGTACGAGGAGGGAAGAGAAAGCGAAGCAGAATAAAAGGGGACAGAAAGAAAGTGACAGATGAAGAGGGTGGCTGCGAGGTGGGGGGAGACAGAAGTTAGAAGAGAGAGATGGAAGAGGGAAAGAGACAGGACAAGGGAAAAGGTACGAGAAGAAGTGCTAGGGGAGAGGGGAGAAGGAAGAGATGAAGAGGGAGAGGAAAAGGAGGGCACGACGTATGGAGGAGGACGAGGAGAGGAGGAGGAATGGGAGGAAGAGGAGGGGTTTAGAGGTAACACTTGACACACTGATATATGAGAAGGGGAGGGGAGGAGAGGGGAGGGGAGATGGAGTGGGAGGACGGGAGGGTGAAATGGAGGTGTGGAGAGAAGAGGCTGGATAAGGAAAAAGGAAGAAAGACGAAAAAGAAAAGAAAAAGAATGAGATGAAAGGAGGAGGAGGAGGAGGAGGAGGAAAGAGAGAGAGAGAGAGAGAGAGAGAGAGAGCGGCACTTAAAGAGACACACACAAAGAAGCACAAAGGACATAAACAACAAAAGAATCTGGTCTAACAAAGAAACTTACAATAAAAAGATATCTCTAGTCTGCATCCCACCCGCTCTATTTGTTTGTGGGTGGTGGTGGTGGTGGTGGTGGTGGTGGCGGTGGTGGTGGTGATGGTAGTGGTGGTGGTGGTGGCAGTGGTGGTGATGATGATGATGATAATGACAGTGGTGGTGGTGGTGATAATTATGATGATGATGATGAACCAAATATTAAGAAAGGGGATGAAGATGCAGAGGACGGATCTTTACGTTTCTTAGGGACGTGAATCAAAGGAGAAAGGATCCCCCGGGTACTAAATCCTTCCCATGTAACTGTAATAGTGAAATCCCAGGTGAATGCAATACAAGTGCTGGGAAAAGGGATCGCTACATTGTTACAAAAAAAAAAAAAAAAAAAAAAAAAAACACTTCCCTACTTCTACACATTTATCTCTCTCTCTCTCTCTCTCTCTCTCTCTCTCTCTCTCTCTCCAAATATGTGAAGAATGCTTGGGAAGTACAGTACACTCATGTGCATGGGAACTACTCTTTCTCCCTTAATAACAGGAATTAACAGAAATAATCATAAATAAAAAAATGAACCACTGCATACCATTATCACCTCACCCCAACCGCAATTTCCACCTAGGAGACAAGATGACGTAGAATCCAGAGAGAGAGAGAGAGAAATTACGTGTATTATTTTTGTATTATTGTTATTATTATTGCTACAACCACGCCATTTATTCAGCTCTTCAGAGACTTTTAAAACAAAATTTAGAGCCTTGATTACCTCCTTCACAAGTAGCCTAAACGTCTGTCCTAAGCTGAATAAAACCGTCTAATGGCAGCAAGAGAATATACAAATGCATCACCGAACTGAACGGGATAATAAGTTTAATCTTGAACACAGAATTATGAATTGCGGAGTTATTTCATGAACGAAAATATCTGAAAGTAAAAACACTGATAATCTGAGGTTGAACGCTAATTACGGGTTCAGTCGGCACCACAACCAATTTTTATGCTGGTCTTCTTTACCCGTTCATCGCACAAACCAAAAAAAATCTGAAAAAGGAAATGGTTATGAACTGAATACATTTCTTATTCTGTTTAAATGTAATAAAGAGTGTTATGTGCAGAATGCTGATCCTCCTCAACACATACAGAGAGAGAGAGAGAGACAGAGAAAACAACCACCTGAGAAAGATAAACAGAGCGACATATGAGGATGCTAAGCAGGGATATTTCACTCAACGTACCTCTTCCTTCCTTCCCTCGCCTCTCACTTTGCTCACCACCTCCTCCCTCACCCCTCACCTCCTTCCATGCCCTCTCCCTCACCTCTCACGCCCTCCCTCGCGCGTGGAGAGGCGTGGGAGTGGGATGGGAAGAGCAAGCGTGGGATGAGACGCGGATCAGCTGTGGTCTGTTTACGTTTGAGTCACGTCGGGCCACGAGGAGGACCCGGATCATCTTTCACTTCGGCTCATCGCTATTCACGCGTTTAATTTTTCCTCTAAGTTTTTATTTTTCTGAGACTATATTAAAACAACAGCTGCCGAGTAGATGGTATTAAGGGGAAAAAATTAGCAAAGTATATACGGTGTATCAACGTTACTTTTCTCCGAACTGGTATCCCTGGCGAACTCTTCAGTAGACGGATTACTTTGTTATGAGGTCTCAGGTTGGGTTTGTTCCTCTGTTTGCCAGCTGCCTCAGTCACTCACTCTCTCATTTGCTCACTCACTCTCTTCCTTGCTCACTCACAATCATTCACTCTCTTACTTGCTCACTCACATTCACTCACTCTCTTACTTGCTCACTCACATTCACTCACTCTCTTACTTGCTCACTCACTATCTTCCTTGCTCACTCACATTCACACACTCTCTTACTTGCACACTCACATTCACTCACTCTCTTACTTGCTCACTCACATTCACTCACTTACTTGTTCACTCACATTCACACACTCACTTACTTGCTCACTCACATTCATTCACTTTCTTGCTCACTCCCATTCGTCTACTTGGATCATTTCTCATTCTCTCTGCGGACATTATTTCTCTATTCCCTTTCATTATCTTTAAATTCGCTTTTTATTACTTTATTTACATTTTCATTCATCAAATTCTCTCTCTCTCTCTCTCTCTCTCTCTCTCTCTCTCTCTCTCTCTCTCTCTCTCTCTCACCCACACCCACACACACAGGCATAAACAAGACTCGGTAAACAACAATAAAGAACCACAAACATGTAAACATACACAGCCCAGCTAAACACACACACACGCACACACAAACACACACACATGAAACAACATCCGCAGACTTCCCCCACAAACACATGGAATAAAACACACACACACACACACACACACACACACACATACGCACACACACACATGCACACACACACACACACACAAAACTCCATAAACAAACAAACAACAGTACAAACACACTATAACAACACCCCAAAAAACACATACAAAAGAGTGAGACAGACGAACAGACAAACACCTTCTGAGGGTGGTGGGAAGAAGATTAGCTACTCCCAGGGGATTAGGGGCAAGAGGGAGGGGGGGAGGTGAAGGGAGGGTAGGGTAATGGGGAAAGGGGTAAGGCGTGAGTGGGTGATGGCAGTGTCTGTTTATAGCTGATTTTGATATCCTATTGATTCCCAACAAGATGATTCCCTGATGGACAATTATATATATATATATATATATATATATATATATATATATATATATATATATATATATATATATATATATATATATATATATATATATATATAT
Source organism: Coenobita brevimanus (assembly GCF_032717465.1). Lineage (NCBI taxonomy): Eukaryota > Metazoa > Arthropoda > Malacostraca > Decapoda > Coenobitidae > Coenobita > Coenobita brevimanus. The sequence goes on along the minus strand of NC_136954.1, from coordinate 60,277,155 downwards.
ATATATATGATACCAAACTTTATAGCTACTTACCTATATATATAACTACATATTACATATATATATATATATATATATATATATATATATATATATATGATACCAAACTTTATAGCTACTTACCTATATATATAACTACATATATATATATATATATATATATATATATATATATATATATATATAGAGAGAGACAGACAGACAGAGACAGAGAGACAGACAGACAGACAGACCTCACTGTCCAAAGGGTGGTCCGGTCTTACCTCTTTCATCACGACAGGTCCAGACAGGCCACCAAAACAACCTGAAAAAAAGTCAGTACAAAAAATAAGGGAAACAGAAAGAGAAAATGAAGGAAAGGAAGTGTTGGAGGAAAAAATATTAGGTAATTAAGAGGACGAAGGGGAAAAACACGTGGACCAGAGGTGGGAGAGAAGGACGGATGTGTGGATGAGTGTAAGGATGGATGGATGCATGGGTGAGTGGATGGATGAACGGATGGATGGGTGGGTGTGAGGATGGATGGATGGGTGAGTGTGAGGATGGATGAATGCATGGGTGAGTGGACAGATGGATGGGTGGGTGTGAGGATGGATGGATGAATGCATGGGTGAGTGGATGGATGGATGGGTGGGTGTGAGGATGGATGGATGGGTGAGTGTGAGGATGTATGGATGGATGGATGAATGCAAGGGTGAGTGTGAGGATGGATGGATGAGTGGATGGGTGGATGGATGAATGAGTGGATGGATGGATGGATGGGTGAGTGTGAGGATGGATGGATGGATGAGTGTGAGGATGGATGGAGGGGAGGAGCGGGGAGGGGATGGATGGGTGGACGACTGGATGGGTGGAAAGAAGAAGCCAATGCGGGAGAAAACATGGATAGAGAATAGGAAAGAGGAAAAGACATAGGGGAATAAGAGAAGGACTGGCAGGAAGAAGGAAAGGAGAAAATTGGCTGGGAAAACAAGGAAGTAAGGGTAAAATGAAGAGAGGAAGGATGGAAGGAAAACACAAAGGACGAAGGACAAGATGAGTGGATAAAAGGATGGAAGGAAGGAAGGCCAAAGAAGGAGGAGGATGAGAAGGAAGGAGGAATAGACGGAAGGAGGACGAGGAGAAGGAAGGAAAGGATATAAGGAAGGAGGATGAACAGTGGGAAGGAGGGAAAGACGGAAAGAAAATAAGAAAAAATGAAAGTACAAATGAAGAGGAGAAAGAACTGAAGGAATGATGAATAAGAAATGGTAGAAGGAAGGAAAATAACGGAAAGAAGGAAATGGGAAAGAAAAAATAAATGGATGAATGATGAAAGAGAGAAGGAAACAGCAAACAAGGTGAAGGAAAATAAGGAAACTGAAGGAAGGAATCAATGAGGGAAGGATGGAGGAAATGAAGGATGCGAAGATGAAGCTCTAGGGACGGAAAGATGTCCGTTGGGAGGGAGGGAGAGAGAGGGAAGGAGGGACGAAAGTAGGAGGGAAGGAAAAGGCATTGAAGATTCTCAAGGGAAGGAGAGAGAGAGAGAGAGAGAGAGAGAGAGAGAGAGAACCGAACGAATAAATAAATAAATAAATCCCAGGGTAATAAAAAAAATGCATCATCGCTATAGTATTAATTTTCAGTCAAAGGATTTATTTTCAGACCTACTTTCTAACCTTTCGATCAAATTTCCCTCGGGCATTTCACTACGCTTGTATATTTTTCTCTATGGCTTGGCTGGAGGGATGGGAGGGGGAGAGCCTTTCACTTTGCTAATTAGAGAGAGAGAGAGAGAGAGAGAGAGAGAGAGTCTTTCTATTAATGGAGAGGCTGTACCATCTGAAGTTCTGTGTGGTCTGTGTATCTGTAACTCTCTCTCTCTCTCTCTCTCTCTCTCTCAAGCCCATAACTTACAACTTCTAGCTCTATATTTCTCACTCCCCCTCCTTTCTCTCTCACATTCGAGTTTTTCTGCCCCCTCTCTCTCTCTCTCTCTCTCTCTCTCACCCCAATATCGTCGAAGGCTCATTTTGCTCCGAGATGAGAAGGTAAAATGATCTTTATGGGGGTGATGTGAGATGAGGGGCAAGGAAGGAAGGAAGGAAGGAAGGAAGGAAGGAAGGGAGGGAGGGAGGGAGGGAGGGAGGAAGAAGGGAGGGAGGGAGGGAGGAAAAGAGGGAAGAAAGAAAGAAAGAAAGAAGAGAGGGGAGGAAGGGAGGGAGGAAGAGGGAAAAAAGAAAGAAAGAAAGAAAGAAAGGGAGGGAGGGAGGAAAAGAGGGAAGAAAGAAAGAAAGAAAGAAAGAAGAGAGGGAGGGAGGGAAGGAGGAAAAGAGGGAAAAAAGAAAGAAAGAAAGAAAGAGAGGGAGGGAGGGAGGGAGAGAGGAGGGAAGGAAGGAAGGAAACAAGGACGCCATCAAGGAAAAGAGGAGAGGAATGAATGAGTGAAGGTAAGAAGGAAAGACAGAGGGAAGCAGAGGAGAGGAAGGAATGAACGAAAAAATGAAAGAAAGAAAGAAGTAAGGCAAAAATGGAGGAAGGAAAGGGGCTGGAAGGCAAGATGGAAGGACGGTTGTTTGGAGGAAAAGAAGAAAGTAGGTAGGGAGGGAAAGAAAGACGTAGGGAGAAAGGGAGGAAGGTTGAAAAGAACTAGGGAATATTGACGGATGAATGAATGAATGAATGAAAATGGGAGGAAATGAAGGAAGGAAGGAAAACTAAAGACATCTAAGAAGTAAGAAGGAAGGAAGAGAAGCCAGACGAATGAATGAATGAATGAGGGGGGAAGGGGTGAGAGTAAATGAATGAACGAATGAATGAATAAGCTTAATAAATGAATGAATGAGGAAGGGAGGGAAAATATGTTGAAAATATGAAGCATGAAGGAAAGGTAGAATGAATGAAAAAAGGAAGGGGGGAAAATACGTAGAAATGGAGAGAGAGAGAGAGAGAGAGAGAGAGTTAATCCCCAGCATCTTGTCTCCAGTGTTGCCAACTAAGCATTAGATCTCTCACACCCAGGACTGCCAACTCTCTCTCTCTCATTTCGCTCTTATATCCGCTGTTCTGTTCTATTTTTTTTCAACCTGCACATTCCCCTGACTACACACACACACACATCTATCTCTATCTATCTATTTATCGCTCTACCTATCTATCCATCCAGTTACCCATCTACGTCCACACACCTAATCCCAGAGTTCATCTAGGTCTGCCGCGACAAAAACGCCTCCAGGCCTCTCTATCGCCATTTATCTCCCTTAAGCCAGCCTCAGCCCTCTCTTTCCCTCCCTCCACTCATTCCACACACTTCTCTTTTCTACACCATCTCTACTTTGATCAGAAGTTACAACATATTACATCAGCTAATGCTTGGTGAAAGTGGGTCATGGGAGCCGGAGAATGACACCCGGTTAATATTCTTCCTGTTCGTAAAAAAAGAAGAAAAAAAAACCGTACAAAGAGCAAAGCCAACAAGAAACAAGATTTAATAGTACTTTCGTTTTTTTTTTTCCTTAATAGCGAGAATTATGACTATGATATCTTATAATACGACCTTGAAGACGGGATAAAGGGTAGCAGTGAAAGATGTCCTAAAGCCCACCAAACCCTCCAGCAGAAGCAAAAGAGATAAGGCTCCAGGTTTCTCTCTCCTCTATCTGCCATCACCTTCGCCTCTATCACCAATACAATCTTTTTCATCTTTCCACCTCGTTCTCCGTCTCCCCCTCCCCATTCCCCTAACAACTTCGCCTCTGTACAATGTCTTTATTACTCCCCCAACTCGTTCTGGGCGCCTCCCTCTCCTCTTTTCCATTACCTCTTGTCATCCTTTCATCTCATTCTTGGTCATTCTCTCATTCTCTTGTCACCCTTTCTATTCTGTCTTTGATTATTCTTTCAGCTTCATCTCTCACTCCCCATTTGCCCATCAGCTACTTTTATTTATTCATTTTTATTTATCTTTCATTCCCCCATTTGTCCTTTCCTATAAAATTCCCCTCCCCCACCCCCTCCCTTTATCCAGATGACAAGAGGTAACGTGTATAAGACTGCAGACTTACCTTGTTCACCCCGCCAATAGCACTCCACCTACAGCGTCCATCTTCACAGGGTGTACTGCCCCTGTCTTGTCCATTATCTCAGCCAGACCCTCCCACTCCTTTCCGCCACCCCTGTCCTGTCTCACGCAAATAAACAAATAAATAAATAAATACAATACAAACATACATACATACACTCATACATACATACATTCAAATATACATAAATTCATACATACATATATACAGTGAATTAATACAAAAAAAGTCCTAGAAACCATTACCCGGACAAGCTTTTCTTTCTTTTTTTTTATTACAAGGCTTCATAACTTGACCTAACTGGATCTTTATTACCCTGAGTGGACCTAATAAAACCCGAGAAGACCTGAAGGAAAATAAAGACACCTGAGCTGACCCAATTTAAGTTACCTTTGTCATACGTATATAATATTAATGTCAGTTTTAATTTATAACAGCATCTATCTTCGTCTTGGTTTTTTCTCTGTTAGTTTTGGTTGGGGTTGCCTTTCGTTGTATTGGTGTGTGTGTGTGTGTGTGTGTGTGTGTGTGTGTGTGTGTGTGTGTGTGTGTGTGTGTGTGTGTGTGTGTGTGTGTGTGTGTGTGTGTGTGTTAATAAAGTGACCATCTACTTGTATTTACTGCATTTGAGTTGTGTTGTGATGGATATATTATTTCTATTTCTGTTTTGTATCTAACTATCCACATATCTTTATCTATCTATCTATCTATCTATCCATCTATCTATCTATTTTGCATTACTCTGGCTCTGTTGTTATGTTCCAAGGCAAGAGATACCTTTAGTTCTTTCACTTAACTTGACCCAGATATTCCTCTTTTTATCAGCATATTTCACGCAGCTTAATGGCAGAAAAAGTCAATACTACGGCTCTACATCCTTTCCAATGCACTTCTTCGTGACTAACATCAATTTCTAGTATTAATCTCTTAATAAACTCTGCATTCAAGATGGACAAGGGGTAATTTTAGGCCAAGTGAAAGTGAAAAGAGTATAGCATGACCCACACCTCCACCACTGCAGTCATTGGATTTTATGATGTTCCTCGGAGCGTTTTATGTCTCGCTAAGTTTTAAGATGCCGCCCACACCAGGAGTCATAACCTCATTCTGTAGTAAAGTTGATGATACATGTTACTTTGGGGTTTCTCTCTCTCTCTCTCTCTCTCTCTCTCTCTCTCAATCATTTCTTCTCTTCCTTTCTTTCATTAATCATAGTTTTCCTTATTCTTTCCCTCTTTGCTTCCTTCCCATCTTTCTTCCATCTCAATCTTTTCTTCTCCTTCTTCTCCCTCCTCAATTCCTCTCTCCCTACTCCCTCCATTTCAGTCTTCCCTCTAATCCCTCCTTCCTTCCCTACCTTCTATCTTTCTCCCTGACCTTCTTCTTCCTTCCTTCCTCTCCTCCCTCTACCTCCATCCTCCCTCCCCCCCCTTCTCTTTTAACCCTCATAAAATTAACAGCATATAAAGCAGTTGATAAGTACACACACGGAGGGAGGGAGGGAGGGAGAGAAGGAGGGAGGGAGGAGGAGAAGGGAGGGAGGGAGCAAAGAAGGGAGGGAGGGAGGAAGAGAAGGAGAGAGGGATTGAGGGAAGGGACATGGAAGGTAGGATGAGTGAGAGAGAGAGAGAGACGGGGGTAGAGATGAGGGGAGAAGATGAGAGGGAGGGAGAGAACAAAAGAGGGAGGGAGGGAAGGATGAGAGTGGGGAAGAGACGTGGGGAGAAATAAATGAATGTAAGGAAAGAGAGAGAGAGAGAGAGAGAGAGTACAAAACAGTGAAAAAGGAGAGAGGTAGAGAAGGAGGAAAAGGAAAGGAAAGGAGGGAGGAAAGTAGGACGGCAGCTTGAAGGAAGGAAGGAAGATGTAAATGAAGGAGAGAAGAAAGGAACTGAGGAAAAGGTGAAAGGGTGAATGGATGTGAGAATGAAGTACAAATGAATGAGGGAGAAGTGAAGGAAATAAAGGAATGAAGCGAAAATGAATGAATGAAAAAAAAAGTGGATGCTGATGAAGGAAGGAGTGAAGGAAGAGAAGTGAATGGAGATGAATGAAGGAATGAAGGAAAGAAGGGATTGAATGAAGACGAATGAAGGAAAGAAGGAAATGAATGGAGATGAATGAAGGTGTGAAGGAAAGGAGTGAAGGAGAAGCAATTACGCCGTCTTGATGAATTGTGCATCGATTTTCTTAGTGAAGGAAGGAAGGAAGTAAAGACGGAAGGAAGAAAAGGAGGAAGGAGAGGAGCTAGGTAACTAAGGAAGAAAGAAAAGAAATGGAGGAAAGAGGGATAGAAAGAAGGAAAGGAGGAAGGAAAGAAGGACGGAAAGAGGGAAAGGAGGATGGAAAGAAAAAACGAATGAAGGACAATAGGAAGAAAACATGGATGGATTGATAGATGGATGATGAGAGAGAGAGAGAGAGAGACAGAGAGAGAGAGAGAGAGAGAGAGAGAGAGAGAGAGCACCAGCTTCCCCCGCCCCTCATATTTCTTAACTAAAAGAACTGGAAAGCAAATGAAACGGAGGGTGAGAAGGAAGGAAGGAAGGAAGGAAAGACGGAAGGAGGGGAGGAAAGAAGGAAGGGAGGAAAGAATGAGGGAAGGAAGGAAGGAGGGAAAGAAGGAAGGTAGGATGGATGAAACGGGGGATGGACAAAGGCAAGATGGGGAGGGAAGGATGGAAGGAAGGAAAGAAAGGAAGGAGAGGATGCAAGAAAGGAAGGAAGGAATGGAAGGGAAGAAAGCTGATAAAAGGAGAGAAGTAGGGAGAGAAAAAAAGAAGGAAAAAGGAACGAGAATGAATGAAAAATGAAAGAATGAATAAGAGAAATAAAGAAGAGAGGAGTAAACAGCTGACAAAAGGAAGAAAGGAAGGAGAGAAGGGAGAGAAAATGAAGGAAGGAGGAAGGAAAGAATAAAGAGAGAGGAATGAATAGGGGAAAGGAAGAAGGAATGAGAGAAAGAAAGAGATGAAAGGATGAAAAGAAGGGAGAATAAATGAAGGAGGGATGAAAAAAGAAATGAAAGAACAGAAGAAAGTAAGAAGGAATGAGGGAGAGATAAATGAAGGAATGAAGGCGGAATGAATGAAGTTAAAAGAATCGATACCTGTACATTGTTTTGCTGGGATCAATAGAGAGGGGAGGTCTCTCTCTCTCTCTCTCTCTCTCTCTCTCTCTCTCTCTCTCTCTCGTATTCTTCATCGTCCTTTCAATAATCTATTAGTTTACTTTTCCTTTCTTTCTTTTTTCCTTCTCTTTCATTTCTTTATTACTGTGTATTGCTCCATTGTCAAGATACTTTATTATTATTATTTTTATTATTGTTAGTTATTATTATTATTATTATTATTGTTATTATTATTATTATTATTATCAATCACTTATTCCCATCTATGTGCTGTTTGTTTTCTATTTAATTTTCATTTATCTTTTTCCTAATTTTCTCTCTTCTTTTTCTTTCCACATCTCGCTATACTTGAGAGAGAGAGAGAGAGAGAGAGAGAGAGAGAGAGAGAGAGAGAGAGATTCCTTCCTTCCTCCACTCTTCTTGGCAGGTGTCACTTTTCCTCTACCCCCCCCCCGTCTCTCTCCCTCCATCCCTTGCTTTCTCTCTCCATTTTCTCTATTCTCTTTTCTCCTTTTATCTTTCTCCTCCTATTCATCTCTCTATCCTTCGTCGTTTCCTTCTCTCTCTCTCTCTCTCTCTCTCTCTCACTCTGGTTGTTAAGATCATGTCAAGCATCTGCGGCATTTCTTCAGTCTAACCACTATGTTGTCTGTCTGTCTGTCTGTCTCTTATTTTGTCTGAGTCTGTCTCTTGGTATGTCTGGCTAGTCTTCTGTCTGCCCGTCTGTCTGTTTCGCCACTGTTGTCTCTTTCTCTGTCTAGCTGTCTTGCTGTTAATTTCCCTGTCTGTCTTGCTACATGTCTGTTCCACTCTTTCTGTCCCGCTGTCTGTCTGTTTTGCTGTCCAACTGCGCCTCTCATTGTCTGTCTGTCTTACTGTCTGCCTGCTGCTCTGTCGTCCTGTCTTTCTCATTATATCTGTCTATCTCTCAGCCTCTCTATCTCTCATTCTCTGTCTGTCTGTTTCTCCTCTGTTCCATCTGTCTCTCTCCTGTTCCCTTCCCTCGATTCCTACATCCTTCACTCTTTTCCTTCATTTCTTACACCTTCCTCCTCCTCTTTTTCCCGTTCTTCTCTCTGTCTCTCTCTCCCCTTCTCTATCATTATCTCCTAATTCCTTACTTCCTTCCCTTCCTCCTCGCTTCCAATCTCCCTCCATCCCTTTCTTCTCTGTCTCTTCCCCTCTTTCTTTTTCTTTCATACTTAATTCCGTCTCTTTCCTGCTTCCTTCCTTATCACTTTCTTTATTTCTCTTCATTTCTTTTCTTCCTTCCTGCTTTCGTCCTCTTTCTCACTCTTATCCTTTTCCTCTCCACTTTCTTTTCTCTCACCCTCCTTCCTACATTCGCTCCTTCTTTCGTTTTCCTCCTTCCTCTCTAACTTTTCGTCCTTCCTCCTTTATCTTTTCTCCCTCCCTCTCTCTTTCTTCCTCCCTCCCTCCCATCTCCTCCCCCGTCTTGTTCCCATGTAAAATTCATGAAGAGAATTCATTTTTCTTCTCTCTCTCTCTCTCTCTCTCTCTCTCTCTCTCTCTCTCTCTCTCTCTCTCACACACACACACACCTATAACTATCTCCAGTACACCAAAATCTATAACATAATCTATCATCACTTTAATCATACCCACTATCAGTCACTAAAGTCACAATAGAATAGAGACTTCCATCAAAATTTCAGCAATTATGAATAATCTGAACAATAACACATACACATTACAATTTATTCAAACTTCCTATCTATGACATCACTACCAGTAATTATATAACAATTTATTACGAAACGATACTGTCCATATCACTACTTATAAACCCGTATATCATAACAAGCTATAATCTCCTCTAATTTAACTATAACGTTCTTATTAGTCATCATACAGCACTACCAGTAAAATATAGCTTGGTTAATATCTATAATTTGACCTACAACACAACACCTGTCATTAATTAGGACAGCACTCCTCCAGTTTAGCTTTGCTGCACTACTAGAACCATTAGCACTACACCATTATTTCACTACTACTACTACTATTGCTACTACCCCTACTATTATTATTACTACTACTATTGCTATTCATACTACTATTATTTCTATTACTCCTATTAATATTATTATTATTATTAATATTATTATTATTATTATTATTATTATTACTAGTACTACTACTACTACTACTGTTACCACTGTTCCTGTTATTTTCACTTCACTTCTTTCGTTCGTACCAGTCTCCTAGGTTAACTTCTAAAACCTTCGTCTTCCCGGTTTAGGTTTTCCATTGTTATCTTACGCTTATCAGTAAGCTTCCTTCATTTTCTTAAAAGCTTCGTCGTAAGTGGATATTCTCGCCTTCTTCCCTCATTTTTTTTTACTACTCAATTTTCTTCGTTATATATCATTTTGACTTGTTTCCTTTCTTAATTTTCTTTGGTGTATGTCGTTTCCTTTCGCTTTTTTTAAATATGTTTTTCTTTAATCTTCGTTTTATTAACCAATTTCCTCCTCTATTACCTTCATCAATATCCTACCTTCATTGTCTCAACCTTTCGTCCTTCCCAAATCAGTGTGTGGATTGAGTGAAACAAAGTGGTGAGTTTTGAGCGAACGGTTTTATTATTGATAGTGATATGCGATGAACACATACATTAAAAAATAAAAATAAAAAATACACATACACACGCACATACACCCACAACCTATCCTTACGAGTTAATTATTAGCGTTATCAGCATTATCATCATTTATCAGTTAATATTTACAGGCCAACTAAATAAAGTATGAAGCTGTCTTTATTTATTCATTTATTTTGTACACAAATATACACTACGCCTTTATACACTCCAAAAAAATAATTACCCTTTCAGTACCATGACATCATTTATTTATTTATTTAATCATTTTTTCCTGTTGCCACCAGACGATTTATCTAGATATTTTTTATTTAGTTTAGGAAAGACCTCCTTCAAAATTAAAAGGTTAATGAAAGGTATGCCGTCTTCTACATGGCAAAGGCTTCGTAACACCTCTTCCTTAGCGATTTATTTTGCATTAATTAGCTACACCTTAAAATTCTCTTGTATGTTATGTATATCGCTTTAATATCGACAGGGATCAAATCAACTAACAAAAGAATACTAAGGTGTAACATAGAGAATAAATCGCTTAGGAAGAGGTGCTACGGTATACCCAGGCCTCACAGAACATCTCAGAAAACGATCTTAAACCCCTCCACGTCGGGATACATCTCAAGCTGAAAGAAATCGTCTGGAGGCAGCATCAAATATACACAGACACCATCGTATACCGGAGTGGTCAACCTAACACGATGACGCATATTTCTTTTCATCGTAATGCTTCCAGACGAGTTCATTCAGTTCAGGGTTTTTTCGAAATGGGGAGGATTAGATACAGCTTTGATTAACCCCTTCACTCATAGACCCTTCCCTAAGCTGAAGAAAATCGTCTGGAGGCAGCAAGAACGAAATATAATGACCCATATAACGCCCTATTTACACTCCACCGGGCCTTTTCTCGTGTTTTGTGGGGATGGCTCAGTGGGTGTTGTCAGTGTCTACCCTGCATCATTCATTAATTTTCTAATCACAATACCACAACCACACCCACACCAGCCGACTGAGCCATCCCCGCAACACACAAGACACATCCACTTGAGTTTCTAGCGGTGCGCTGTGTATAAAAGATGTCATGGCGCTGGGAGGGTACCATAACGTAAGTACACCTATATAATACAGTTTGATTGCACCTTCAGTTAGTTTCTGTACAAGTTTCAGTCCCGGGGAAACAGCTTAAGGTGAAACTCCAGCCATTGGTTAAAGAATACGGTCAAGCTTCCCTTACCCAGTTCAAAGTTTAGGACAACTAATGATCTGAAATTCTGAGAAAAAGTAAGAAATAAAAAAGAGAGGTCCAACTACCATTCAAAATTCAGTACAATTCCATATGCCTGCTTTAAAAAACACACATAATAATAAATAAACATACATCTTTGAAAAAAAGAAAGTCTTAGAACACCTCAAAATTCAGAAAACAATCCACCAATCAGGTTGAAGAATACTATAAAGATTCGATTATCCCATTCATTATTCAGTAACAATATACCTACTGAAACTTTCGACATTCTGAAAGCTCCAGTGTCATATTATGTTTGTGAATATAGCAAAAGTTCTTAATATTTCGGTAAAACAAATAACTCGTGTCATAATACTTCTCAACCTTTAATAACTGACTTCAAATATCAGTTAACCTCAAAATTCACCTTCAAAATCAACGACGTACCTAACATTTTTTATCATTCAAAATCTAATTATCAGTGTCGTAATACGGCTAACCACTCAAGGGCTTTTTCTGACATTCATTAAAATTCTGTTTCATACGGTTCAACATCCATCACTACACAAAAATAAAGGAAAATAATAATTACTGTTAGATTATGCAAGGCTAACAATATGAACAGTAATTCAGTAATGACCCCATTAAATATCACTGTTAAGACAAAAATAAATAATGTAAATAAATAAATAGGCTCTCTGTTTGACGGGAAAGTAAAGTATTCAATTATTCAGTTAAATATCGAGAAAAATCCTAATCACTGGTTTAATCATAACTAAAAGCCAGCAGAATCAGTTAAAAATTCAGCAATACTTTAATCATTAGTCACATAATTTTACAAAATGTAAATAGGTACTGGTTTCATAAATAGATAAATAAAGTTTCAAAATCCAGTAAAATATCCAAGTATCCAATAAATCAATAAAACAAAATATCAATTTAACGGTGAAGTAAAGCATCCAATATATCACATCAAAGTCTAGTACTATTATAATTATCTCACTTATAACGCAATCTGCCCTCCATTACTGATTTATGGATGACTGGATAAATGAAGATAATCGAGAACAGATAATAATTCTGGATATTTTTTTACATTTGTGGATAATTCGAGTGGATAATTAAGCTCTGGAAATACCTGTGGTGCATGTGGATAAATTAGTATGGATAAATGACTGGATAAATTGTATGGATATATCAGTACGAATAAATTACTATGGATAAAATACTGGATAAATCAGTAAGGATAATCGAAATTTGGATACGTGTCATTAGGAAAATTAGGTCTGATAAATGGCGATAATACTGGTGCCACTCAGGATAAATGGTTTTGGATAAATGAGCATAATTTGTGGATACTTCTGGATAATCTGACTAAGTGAGCTGGGAATAATCACACTGAAGCTGATAATAATTAGACTGAGGAAGTGAGGATAATCAGATGGATAAATAAAAATAATCCAACACGAAAACCGGATAATCAAACTGGATAATTGGATAACCTGACTAATAAAACAAAGATAATAAAAATAAAGATAACTGAGAATAACCTAACACGATAATTATACCTGATGTGGTTAAGACTGGCTAAACGAGTAAAAAATAAATGGATAACCACATTTAATAACTCGATAAATCACACAATAACTGACCTAGACTATAAATAACTGAATAACTAAGAATAATGACGTGGTTAATTATATATACACTTGTGGACACTGGCAGGTAATTACACCATGAATACGTGTACTGGGAGTGAACTGGGTATTGGAACTTGTACTGGTTAATCAGCTGGAGTCCGTACCGGGGGAGCCTCGGTGGTACTGGGACTGGTGGGTGTCTAATACTGGGAGTCCTGGGGAGAATACTGGGATAGAACTGGGGATTGGGACTAAGAGGACTGGGGAGTGTACTGGGAGGACTGGGGAATGTACTGGGATTATACTGGGGACTGGGAAGATTGGACTGGGATAAAATGTCATGGGTGGTACTGGGAGGACTGGGGGTGTACAGGAGTAGGACTGGGGATTGGGACTGGGAGACTTGGGGAGTCGTGGGGTGGTACTGGGAGGCCTGTGGCGTATACCGGAGTAGGACTGGGGATTGGTACTGAGAAACGGGCTGGGAAGATTGGACTGGGATAGAACTGGGACTGGGATGATACTGGGAGACTGGACACGAGTTGTATTAAGAACTGTACTGGGAGGGCTTAGATTTGGACTGGGATAATACTGGGTGAAATGAAAACCTCGGTATTACTGGGACTGGGGGGGTTAATACTGGGTACTGGGATAATACTGGTCACTGGACTGGGAGGACTGGGGGCGGGGATTTTGGAGATACTGGGAGAACTAGAATACCGGGGCTGGGAAGTGTATTAAGGTGGTACTGAGAATAAGAACTGGGATATACTGGGACTGGGGCTGAGTACCGGTAATGCGTTAAGAAGATTAGAAGCTGAACTGGGAGGACTGGGGCTGAGAATGTGAAGATACTGGGAACTGGGTAGACTTATACTGAGGCTGGGTAGTGCACTGGGACTGGGAAAGCACTGTGTGAACTGGGAAGGTACTGGGTGAACTGGTAACTAGACAGGGATAAATAATACTGGGAGATACTGGTATGGACGTTGAAACTGGAGCTAAACCCAGTACACAGAGAATTACTGGCTTTGTAGAGGTATGTGAACTGGGGAACCAATACCGGGAGGACTGGGGTAATACTGGAAAACGGAACTGGGAAGGTACCGGTACTGGGGGGACTGGGATAATACTGGAAACTGGAACTGGTATTGCTCCGAAGAATAATATTACGACTTAGGTATTGCTACTGGTGAAATACTGGGACCTGGTAGAACTTGGAAAGAAGGAGAAATGTACTGGGATAATACCGGTACTGGGAATCAGGGTTATACTGAAAATTTACGTACTGGGAAATACGTAATCTCAGGGATTGGATGATACTGGGGAAACTGGGGTACAAATGTGGTAAAATACCAGTTGAAAATAAGTACTGGGACTAGAGTAATACTGGGGCAGGGACATGACTGGGAGTAAGTAGTGTTTGGATTACGGTGCTACAGGGAGAACTGGGGTTATCGACCTGATGAAATACTGGTAACTGAATACCGGTAGCACTGGAACTGGGATAATACTGAGAAATGGACAATACTGGAAATACTGGGGTTGCAAAATACTGGGACTGGGAACTGGGGGGTACTGGGATGGGGTAAACTTAAATACTTGGACTGGTATTGGGGTTCTGTATAGTACTGTAGAACTGGGAAGTACTGGAATGAAAAAATACTGGAAGGTACTGGTAAAGATAGTACTGTACGATGATATTAGGACTGGAGAGATAATAGGAACTGGTCATTTTTTAAATCTAAGTATTGGGGCCGGGATGTACTGGGAACTGGGTAATACTGGGGGTAGAACTGGAACTGGGAGGTATCAATGTTGGAAGCTGGCAGTACTGGGAAATGGTTACGGTTATGCTTTAGGGTAATTTCAGGACTGGGTAAGTATTGGTACTGGGAGAAAACTGGTGAGAACGGGTATTGGGTGTAGGGAAAATATTGGTACTGGAGGGTAGACAGATACTTGGTACTGGGGGGGAGGGAGAGACTGGTACTGGGGACGTTGGGAGAGACTGGTACTGGGATAGGGATAGGGAGATACTGGTACTAGGAGAAGGTAGCGAATTACTGGTACTGGACTGGGGGTAGGGAGATACTGGTACTGGGATGAGGTGTAGGGAAATACTGGTACTGGGAGGGGGTGTAGGAAAATACTGGTACTGGGGACCGGGAGATACACTAGGGTTGGATACCGGTGATCACAGTCAGTATGGGCAGCAGCGTGGGGTAGTATGTCCCCCCGAATGCCCAGGTCGGGGGTGTGCTGGTGTGGGGGCGAGGGAGGTCAGGTCAGGTCACAATACAATGCACACTAACCCTTGTAATTCCTTTAACAAGCTTCCGAACACCTATTCCTCAGCGGTTTTTCCTCCATAATAATTCTTCCTTGGCTATTATTCTCCCCTATTACGCCTCCTGGGTCTATCATATTTACATCTTTTTAATACTAGTAAAGAAGAAGTGCCAGATCTACGCTGACGAGAATAGGGTCAAAAGTAAACAAAGGCCATCCTCTCTTCATATCATCTACTGTCATTGCAAAACACTAACATTTGTAATTTGTGCGAATCTTTAAGTTTACGGTCTACTATG
The DNA here is from genome assembly GCF_032717465.1 of Coenobita brevimanus. Classification (NCBI taxonomy): domain Eukaryota; kingdom Metazoa; phylum Arthropoda; class Malacostraca; order Decapoda; family Coenobitidae; genus Coenobita; species Coenobita brevimanus. The sequence continues at coordinate 60,261,888 of NC_136954.1, read as the reverse complement.
GATATCTCAAAGGTGTCTGGGATTATTATTTTTATTTGTATGGATGGTTAAAATTACACGGATACTTATGCAATGATTTTACTTTTTAGTAACTTCTTAATGCTGTAGATCATAGGAGTAAAGACCGGTAGTGTTTGCAATGGCGTGGAGGCTGACAGATGCACCGAAATGGCTGCGGTAGTGGCCTGTGTTTACCTTACCTCGTAGTCTCAATGGCTTTCCTGATTTCGTTGCACTTCTTCGTTACCGATTTAATTTGCATAATAAACTTTTAATATCATCTTGTACAGTATGCTGTTTCTTTGTAATATCCACACATGTAACATCAGTAAGATACAAGAGAAAATTAAGATGTAACAGGCAAGATTAACCGCCTAGAAAGATGTGTTAGGAAAGCTGCTAAGTAAACGAGAATAGGACTGTGTATCATGAAGTGACCTGCGCCTCACAGCTGGTACGGGAGGATGTCCTGGCCGGGGTCGGCGTATAGGTGTGGGTTGGTTACACTGTGGCAGGTGGAGGGGGCGCTGACCCCCCCCGGGACGCCCCCCTCCTCCCGCTCGTGTCATACGTGTGAAAGGGGCATGGTTTTGCTGACGGGGCCCATATGGGAGGCAACGCTGGCTGCGGTGCCCTGTGCGCTGAGGGGGGGCGGGGGGAAGGAGCCGCAGGAGGGGGCGGCGGATTGTTTATTGATAGGCCTGGCGTATTCGTAGGTATGGGGCGCTGCGGAGGGACACAGGCGGTGGTAGAACTTGCGCCATGAACCAAGTGTCTTGTTGGACCAGATCCAGAACCCCGCCGTGATGCCCACCACCAGCGTCATGAAGTACCGAAGCATCAGCACGGCGTAGTCCGGACGCCGACCCTCCAGCGAACTGCACGGGCACACCAGTCCAGTCTGCCATGCTGCCGCATTCAGCTGCTCGTAGAAGTAGCAGCCGATGACGATGGTGGCCGGGACCGTGTACAGGACGCTGAACACACCGATTCTGATCATCAACTTCTCCAGCTTTTCGGTCTTGGTGCGGCCCTGTTGCTTGATGACGTTGCGGATTCGAAACAGACTCACGAACCCAGCCAAGAGGAAACAGGAGCCCAGCAGAAGGTAGATGAAGAGTGGCGCCAGCACGAAGCCCCTCAGGTTGGTCGTGTTCTGATTCCCGACGTAGCAGATACCGGCGACTGAATCTCCGTCCACGCCAGCCACCGCCAGAACCCCAATGGTCTGGACGGTGGGTAGGAGCCAGGCCGCTACGTGGAACCAGGCGGAGTAACCTGCAATGGCCTCGTTACCCCACTTCAGACCGGCCGCCAAAAACCACGTGAACGCCAGCACGACCCACCAGATGCTTGAGGCCATCCCGAAGAAGTAGATCAGGAGAAAGACCGCAGTGCACAGACCAGATCCGTAAGGGTTGTGGCGAACCTGGTGGACGTTATAAAAGACAATTTCTCCGTCACAGGCCACGGATGCATGCCCGGCCACCAGCCTCATGATGTACCCCACCGAGACCATGAGATAACACCCACTTAGGAAGATGATGGGTCGTTCCGGGTACTTAAATCGCTCCATGTCGATGAGGAAGGTGGTAATGGTGGTGAGGGTTGAGACGCAGCACAAGATGGCCCACGTGGCTACCCATATTTGCGCAAATTTCCGCTCGTCGGGACTAAAGTAGACGCCTTGACAGGGCAGTGCGCAGTCGCTCACTTCACCCACACTCAAGGACTCGTTTTTGTGCGGGCCGTACTGTCTATACGAGGCGTCCAATTCAACGAGCGGGAATTGGCACGTACACTGGCACGTATCCTGTTTGGGTTTGGGACAGTACCGCGAGTTCTTACCCCGGCATTTTTTATCCAGGTTTCCAAAATTCTTCGGCGACTTATTTTCCGGGGCCGACCCGTTCCTCTTATCCATGCACAGGTGAAACGTGTCCCCGTACTCCGGCAACTTGGAACAGTCCATTCGCTCCGGCCAGGCGAAACCGTATTGGTGCATTATGGGAGCGCACCCGGCCTTGGCTCGCTCGCACACACTTCGACAGGCCGGGAGTGGTTTGTCGTAGTCCTCGATGCAGATGGGGGCGTAGACGGAGCACAGGAAGAATTTGAGATCGGGGGAGCACATGATCTCCACCAGGGGCCAGAACTGATGCACCTCCAGCCCGGCCTCGTCCTGGGAGTCGTGGTTGAACTGGTTGGGCATGGAGGTGTTGTTGTAGCCAATCCCGCGACACATTGGGATGGTAATTTCCTCACAGCGGGATTCCCTGGCCGTCTCGCCCTCCGTCGCGCCCCCCATCCCCGCCACCACCAGGATGAAGCACAGACACAGCGAATTGCCTATCATGTTCGGCTGGGGAGGGTCGGGCGCGCTGCCACCCTAATGCCCAAGCTCATAGTCCTCACCAGCCCGGCGCACACTCACTCCCCGCGTCCACTCGCCAGGACAGTCCAGGCGACACTGAGGGAGTGAGTGGAGTGTGCGCGCGGCGACTCCGAGGGGTGTGAGAGGGGAGGCAGGTAGCGCGCACTCCCTCCCCTCATTATCCCCTCACCTCACCTCTCACACCCTCACCTGGGCCCTCACAGCCTCACACGCCCCTCACAAACCCTCGCTCCCTCACCCACACTCACCAAAACCCAGCGAAACCACGCCAAAATATCAATATTCACACCCATATGACGTTACCCGCCAAAACGGTCTTCAGCCGACGCCCTTAGCCAATCAGCAAACGCGCAGCTGCCAGACCGACCAATCACAAGCCTCCCTCAACCCAAACGCACTTGACCTGTAAGAAAAACGGACGAGGTCAGGTCAGGCCATGCAGAAAAGGATTTGAATGAGGCAGAGTGAGGCAGGTGAGAGGGAGAAAGAGAGAGAGAAAGGGGGCTAGCTCTCTCTCTCTCACGTTATTGACCGAACCCCCCCATCTCTCTCTCACTCTCTCTCTACCCCCTCCCCCTTCCCTCTCCCTCTGGGCTATTGATCAACACACCCTAGTACGAGACAGACACACACACACGCACTCGTTCACACACGCACACACTCAAATGCTCACACTCCCACACGCTCAAATACACCCACACTCTAAAACACATTTAAATTCACAAATACACGCACTCGTTCAAGACGCACACTCTCAAAAACACACTTTGGAATACACACACGCAGTATTATTCACACGCACACACAAACACACTCAACTGCTCATACACGCACACGCTCAAACTGTACTCGTTTCCAGACGCACATACTCAAATGTAAGCGTACACACATGGACTCGTTCAGACGCATACACTCAGAAACAAACACACACACACACACACACACACACACACACACACAAGGAATGGCATGATAAGGTTTGGAGTGTGAAAGCAGGGAGAACAGAAAGATGAATGAAATGGAGGAAAGGGAGGAAGGAGCGAGGGAAGGAAGGAAAGAAGAGGAAAAGGAAGAGCGAAAGGATGGATGGAAAGGGGAGAAGGAAGGGCGAAAGGAAAGAAAAGGAAAGGAGGGGAAATGAGATGGAGGGAGAAGGAGGTATTGCAAAACGAAAAGGTGGAAGAAGAATGAATAGAAAGAGAAAGAAAAAAAAAAGAAAGATGAAAGGAGGAGTGAAAGACGTAAGTAAAGATAGAAAAGAATGTAAAGAATGAAAGAAAAATGGAAGACCTTGAAGAAAGCAGAGAGAGAGAGAGAGAGAGAGAGAGAGAGATGAGTTATATAATGATAGGGAAGGAGAAATTGAAGGAGGGGAAGAAGACAGGAAAAGTACAGGTAAGGAAGGTGGAAAGAACGAATAGAGGACGAGAAAGAAGGAAAAAAGAAGGAAAACACGCGAAGAAGAAGAAAAAAGAAGACCAGGAGAGGAAAATGGCTACAGGGAGAGAAGAAGGGTGAACAATGAGAAGAAAAGGAAGTGAAACGGGGAAGAATGATGGAGGAAAAGGGAAGAAAGAAAGGACAGGGACAAGAACAGGGCATGGATGAATGAAGAAAATATGAAGAAAATAGAGAGGGAGGAAAGAAAGTGAGGGAAGAAATAAGAAGGGGAGAAGAAGGGAGGAGGAATGAAATAAAGGCAACTGCAAATGAAGGAAGGAAGGAAGGAAAATTGAAGCTGAGAGAAAGAGGGATAAAGGACATGAGTGAAGGAAACAAAGACTGAAGGAAGAAAGAAGGAAGGAGAGGAGAATATAGGATAGAAGGAGAAAGGGAAGGAAGAAGAGAGAGCAAGAATGTGAAAAAAGAACATATAAATTACTAAAGAAAACCATGGAGAGAGAGAGAGAGAGAGAGAGAAGGAGGGAAGGAAGAGGATATGAGTATGGTGATGGATTGAGGAAGGAAAGAGGGTTGACGGGAAGGAAATGAAGGAAGTGAGGGGGAAGGGAAATGGAGATAACGGGGTGAAGGAGAGGCCAGGAGAAGGAAGGAAGGAAGGAGGATTATGAGGGAAGAACGTGAGAGGAGGATTAGAGAGGATGGAGGAAGGAGACAGAAGGAAGGAAGTGCGAGGGATGGATGAGAGGAAAGGACAGGGAAGGGAAGATGGAAGGAAGCGAAGAGGAAGGATAGAAGGCAGGAAGAGGATGGACGGTACAGAGTGGGATAAAAGGATTGAAGGAAGGAAGGGAGAAACAAGGAAGGAAGGAAGAAAACTAAGATTATAAAGCCACAGTGGAGTAAAATCGTTTGCTGTGAGCTGGAATTAATATGCAAAGCCGTACGATGAGGATTAGAGGTTAGAGAGGAAGGAAGGAGAAAAGGGAGATAAGGAAAGAAGGAAGGAAGGAAAATGGGGATAAGGAATGAAGGGAGAGAATGAGGATGAGGAAGGAAGAAACAATGAGGGATAAGGAGGGAAGGAAAGGACTTAGGATTAAGAGGGGAAAGAGGAAGAATACAGGGAGAACGAGGGATAAGGAAAGGGGAGAAAGATAAGAAGAAAATATCGTGTAGGAAGAAGGAACGGGAGGGAGGATGGGACGGAGGGAAAGAAGGAGAAAGGGAGAGGGAAGGAAGGAGGGAGAAAAGGGGGATATGGAAGGGACAGAATGAGAATCAGGAAGGAAGGAGGCAGGTAAAAGGTTGAACGAGGGGCAAGAACAGAGGGCAGGAAGAAGAGGACAGAAGGAAGGAAGGAAAGAGTAAAGAGGATAGGAAGGCGACAACAAAGTGACTAAGGGATAAGGATACGGAGGGAGGGAGGGAGGGAGGGAAGAAAGAAAGAAAGAATGGATGGTGAGAAAAACAGAAATTAGAAAGTGGAGACAAACGATTACTATGGAATACACAAGAAAGATGGCAGTAAGTGGGAAAGAACTGAAGAAAATCAAAAAAAAAAAATGAGTTTGAGGAGAAAATGAATCGCAGGACGGAAGGAAAATGATGGAAAACTGAAGGAAAATAGAAAAGAATGAAGGAATAACACACAACAAACAACAATACAGGGAAAATGAAGCCAAAATGAATGTGCAAAAAAAAAAAAAAAAAAAAAAAAAAAAAAAAAAGTATGAGCAGAGCGAAAGTGGAGCAGGAATGGGTAAAAACTGGCATGTCCTATCACAAATATTATTACTATGATTATGATTATTATTGTTATTATTATTATCAATATTATTACTATCATCATCATTATTATACATTGTTATTACTACTATTATCATTATTATTATTAATTGTAGTTGCAGAAGTTGCAGTAGTAGTAGTAGTAGTAATAGTGGTAACATTACCCTGATCGCCTCATTAGTGCTATTATTATCACTATAGCTTCATCTTCCATAACTACCTCCACTTCTATCACCACTATTTAAATTATCACCACCTCAAACTCATTCACTGTATTCATGTCTCTTCACTTTATTATCCTTCATGTTATTCATTTCTCTTCATTTTATTATTCTCATCTTATTCATGTCTCTTCATTTTATCCCTTATTCACCACAGCCTCTCGTTGTGATGAGGTTATGTGTGCCTAATAGATCCTCCATTACCTTATTACAGTCTTAGGAAGGGACTCTCTCTCTCTCTCTCTCTCTCACCTTCGTTATCTCCCTCTAAGCCTTCAGCGCCCTGCCTTAATCCTTCCCTCCCTCCCTCCTTCCTACTCCTTGCCTTCTCCTCCTTCGTCCATCTCATCCTCCTTCCCCTTCTCCATTTCGAAACCTCCTTCCTTCTATACTTCCTTCCTCTCTCAATGCTTCTCTAATCTTCCTTCCACTGTCCTTCTCCTTCCTTTCCATCATTCTTCCTTTTTTTCCTCGTTTCCTTAACCTCTTTTCTCCCCTATATTTCTTCTTCCTCTCTTCTCTTGTTATTCTTCACTTCCTTCTCTTCTGCTTCTTCTTCTTCTTCCTCTTTCGACTCTCCATTTTTCTTCCTCCATCCTCCTCTTCCTTGTTCCCTTTATCTTACTCTCTTCCTCCATCCTTACTTTCTTCAATCTCTCCCTCCTTCCATCCTTAAGCTTCTCTTTCATTCATCTCTCTTTATCCCTCCCTCTTCTTCCCCTTTCCTTCCCCTTTACGTTTTCTCTCTCTCTCTCTCTCTCTCTCTCTCTCTCTCTCTCTCTCTCTCTCTCTCTCTCTCTCTCTCTCTCTAACAGTGCGTATTGAATTTGGTCGATACGTGACAAAGGAATATAAATACTGGTTGTGGTGGTGGTGGTAAAAACTGTGGTTGTCGTGGTGGCAGTGGTAGTGACAGTGGTAGTGGTGATAGTTGTGGTAGTGAGGGTATTTGTGGTGGCGATATTGCTGATAGTTGTGGTATGGATGGTGGTACGTGTGGTAGCTAAGAAATGGTGGTAGGTGTGGTATTTGTGGGTGGTTGTGGTAGTGGTGGTGATGATGGTAATAGCTGTGGTAGTGGTGGCTGTGGCTAGTAATAAATAACTCTGATAGTGATGGTAGCTGTAACAGTGGTAGGTGTGGTAATGATGGTAGTTGTAATATGGTAGCAGTGGTAGTGGTGGTAGTAGTAGTGGTAGGTGCTGTGGTAGGTCTAGCAGAGATGGTGGTTGTAGTACAGAACAGTGTGGTAGGAGATGTTGGAATCGTGGTAGGTATGGTAGCAGTTGTGGTAGCGTTCAATACCTGATGTGAACATAGGAGAACATCTGGCTTCTCTCACACCACACACACACACACACACACACACACACACAGCTAGGTCTGTTCATAATTCAATGCTTCTTACCAAGTCCCACTCTTCCTGGCATTACCCCAACATTTTTAAGGCAGTTTAATTTCTTCTTCATTTACTCCCATTCCCCTTTTTAATTTTTCATCCTTCCTTGCTCTCTTCCTCTCCACTGCATTTATTTATCTTTCCCTTCCCTGCCTTCTCATAAGCTCATAATATTTTCACCATCTTCTTATAACCATCCCACAATCTTCTCACACCTCACAACCCTCTGGCCGTATGTATAAGTTCCATTACTGTCAGTCTCCTTACATTCCTACCACACTTCCGCCCCTCCACCCTTCACTCTGCCTTCAACGTCTTATATTGCACTAGACGTATCAAAAGGCCTTCAACCCACTCTGGAATATACCTCACATATTTCCACACTGCTCTCAGATGGTTTATATTGCTCCATCTGTCATAATATATTTCCCAAATTTCTACACTGCCCATTTTACTGTATCTATCGATCTATTGGTGGCATATCTCACAAATTTCCAAACAGCCCCTTTTACTGTATCAATCGCCCTAGTGGTGCCATAATATATATCCTAAATTTCCACACTGCCCTCCTCCCAAAGTTTCAAACTGCCCTCCTTCAACTTCTATCGCTCCATCTTCAAGTTCCTTTTCTGACTGTTTTAGATGCTGTTCTATTGGCGTTCTGAAGGGGCTGTCCTTTCACCAACCCTATTCATGTTATTCACGAATGATCTCAGCCGCACAGTGAGTCTCTGCGTTCACCTGACAGAACTGGTGTAATATCATAATGTGAATAATAACTCCCTGTACTGTTGTTTGCAGATGATCCTGTGTTGTTGAGTGAAGACGAAGGGGAGCTGCAAGGCTTGGTGGATGAGTTTGGGAGAGTGTGTAAGAAACGGAATCTAAAGATGAATGTAGGGAAGAGTAAAGTGATGGTCTTTGAGAGAGGTGAAGTCAGTGAATGTACAGCGAGGTTGGATGGTGAGGAATTGGAAAATGTGAGTACGTTTAAGTACTTGGGTAGTGTGATGAGTAAGGATGGAGGTTTGGAGGGTGAAGTGCTTGAAAGGGTACAGCATGGCAGAAAGGCTGCTGGTTCTTTGAAAGCAGTGATAAGAAACAGGGAAGTGAGCATGGAAGTGAAAAAGTTACTACATGACAGTATTGTGACACCAACTCTAACGTATGGAAGTGAAGCTTGGACGTTGTTGGAAGGACACAAGTCAAGAGTGAGAGCAGTGGAAATGAGATATTTAAGAGGAGCCTGTGGAGTCACATGGAGAGACGAATCAGGATATAAAGGAGCGTTGTGGTGTGGATGTGGATGTGATAAGAAGCGTTATGAGGAACACACTGAGGTGGTTTGGCCATGTGGAGAGGATGGAGGGTGAAAGACTGACGAAGAGAGTGTATGTGAGTGAGTTGGAGGGGGGAAGAGGGAGGGGGAGGCCGAGGATGAGATGGAGGGATGGGGTGGAGAGGTATATGAGAGAGGGGGGTGTGAGTTGGGAGCAGGGCAGTGAAATAGCGGGGGACAGAACGACATGGAGGCGATTTGTTTGTGGCCACCCCAAACGGGATTGAGGCGTCTGGCAATAGATAGATAGATAGATAGATAGATAGAATAATAACTTGTAGTGGCAAAAAATTCAGCGAACTTTAGTTTTGTGGTAGTTCTGAATCTCCTTGGTTACTAGCCAAATCAACCCTCTAATCACACTACACCTGCCCAACAAAATTTAAAGGGGTTACAAATCCATGCCAGATGAAAGCAAACTAACCAAAGTCCTGTCCTCTCTTATGCTGACGAATCCTTCAGTTCTGCACCCTCCTCCTGCCTGCATCCATCACTGCACTCGCAAAAAATAAATAAATAATAAAAATCGTTTGATAAGATAATGCAACACCTAACTTCATATTGGTCAATTATATTCAACTGGGGCGGAATGCTTTTAATGCCACAAAAACCAAATTCCTCCACAAACTCTAAATTCTCTATAAAAATTCAATTCCTCCATCTTTCAATTCCTCGTCAATACAAATTTCTCAACAGGGTGAGTCAAGAAATTTAATCTCATCAATGAATTTCCCCCTTCTCTCTCTCTCTCTCTCTCTCTCTCTCCAAACACACTTCCTATTCAAACTATTAACAACACCAATAAGCAAACCATGTCATCACCATTAATAACTAGTAATGACACATAACAAGCGACACGTAATATATACCATTAGCGCGCACACACACACGCACACACACACACACACACACACACACACACAATTACTTGCATTGGCATTCACACGCTCACACCACTCATACACCCTCCCTAATCCCCCCCTCTGTCTGCCTCTCTCTCTCTCTCTCTCTCTCTCTCTCTCTCTCTCTCTCTCTCTCTCTCTCTCTCTCAAGGTCTATTTCCGCATATGCTTAGGTATGTGTGGTATGTCTGACTAGCATAACCTCCACACTGATGCTATATTATTTTCCTTCACCACCTTCACTACACCGTTTATATTATTCTTATTACTGTGTTCTTGCCATCACGCTCTCCTCTTGGGTCGCCGGCCGAGGAAGTGTGTGAGTTACCGCGACACGATTCGAATCCAGAAAGAGGCATAAATTTTTCTACACGAAGGACTATAAAGGAAAAACAGCAACATACTTTTTTTTTTCTTTTTTAGGCTGTTTTTACGGGGAAGGTCTGGCTCTCTGTTAACTTGTTTTTGTCTTATCTTGGAGGGAACAATATCACGGGCTTCTGGCCTTTGGTTCCTTCTTCCTTGCATAAGAAAAAAGTACCGTAACGAAGGTATCATATGAAGTGAAGACAAGGAAAGAAAAGCAAGAAGCAGGAAAAAGTGAGAAGCATTACCCTGAGCACAGAAAAAGGTGCCAGGGACGTAAGGTGATTTTCTTCCCATCCATTAACTCCTCCAGTCAAACTCAGCAGGAAAAAAGTGAGAAGGACTTCCCTGAACAGAAAAGGCTGGCAGGGAGTGAGGGTGATCTTCCAAGACTTAATTACTTCAGTCCCATAAGGTAATACTGTACAGGTGTTTTAGTCCTTGTTACCTCCAAACTTCATTCACCTCTGCAAATATCTCACGTACCGAATGTAAAGGTCAAAGTTTCTCCCAAGGTGAATATAATTTTCTGAAGGTAGTAAGAAAAGAGTAAGAAAGTTGTCCTCAAAGTCAAATGCTTAACCTCATTTAGCACACAAATACTACTGGCTATTTTCTTCTTAATTACCTAGAGAGAGAGAGAGAGAGAGAGAGAGAGACGCTGATACCTACCACCGCCAGCCTATCTTATTCATGGGAGGCCTCTCGTACTGATGAGGTTGTCCGAAACGATAAAAACAATATACAGCACAAGAAACAGGAAATCTGATTCAGTGTTTCATAAATCTTCGTTCAGGTCCAGTTTCATACATCTTCGCCCCGTGTATAAGAATGTTGCAATAATGAAATACCGAGCAACATCCGCGTCATTTCGAATTTTTTTAATCTCGCCGACAAACAACTTTTCCAAATGTGGGTGTAAAGTTTTCGAGTGTAATGATACAGATTTTTTTTTTAAATTATATTGGTCAACACAACTATTGCAATTACTATAACTACACTATAAATACTACTACTACCACCATCATAACTACTAGCACTATCATCACTACCACAACTACCACCATCACTACTACTACTAACATCACCAGCACCATCACTATTACTTCTACCACAACTGCTACTGTTGTCATTACAACTACGAACACTACCACAACTACTACCACTACCACCACTACTACAACTATGCAACTGCAAGCAGGTCAATAGTCTGTCTGGAAAGGCAGGAGTCTCTCTCTCTCTCTCTCTCTCTCTCTCTCTCTCTCACACACACACACACACATTCCCTCCCTCCCTCCAGCCAAAAACCTCATTCCAATCTCTTATTAAAATTACTTCCCATCGATCCTACACTCACTTACGAGAAAAAGGTGGCTGTAAAATTCTCAAATGTATTCCTCCCGGCACGAATGACCCGGCGTGACCTCTGCTGGGGCCTCAAGGTCAAAGGGGAAGGGGTCATTTGGGGTGCGGGGTTAATGATGGGCTGGGTAGTTAGGTGTGGTGTGATTAATGATGCGTGGTGTGATGGACTGGGATAGATAGAGATTGAAAAGTAGGTAGGTAGGTGGACAGGTAGGTAGGTAGGTAGGAAGTAAGTAAGCAGGTAAGTAGGTAGGTAGATAGGCAGGTAGGTAGGCAGGAGTACACAGATAGATAGACAGATAAGACAGACAGATACATAGGTATGAATGCATGTAGATAGCAGACAGATAGATAAATAGACTGACAGACAGATACGAAGACAAAGAGAAATTCAGACAGATACATACATAGAGACAGACAAATATTCAGCCAGATAGAGAGAGACAGAGATAAACATGCAGACGGATACAGAATACAAATAGACCGATCGAGACACACACACACACACACACACACACACACACACACACACACACACACACACACACACACACACAGATAAACACTATGTAATTTTTATTATTCCTTATCACAGTATACTTCAAATGTTATTCCTAAACCGGGAAGTAGTTCTGTTGTTCAAAACATGAACCAATTTGCAGTATTTGAGGATTTAATTGTAATTCTAGAGGGTGAATGTATCTAATTTCCTGTCAACAATGAGAGAGAGAGAGAGAGAGAGAGAGACCAATACTATAAATCTGGAACTTTACCGTGCCTCAATTAACTCGCGTCCAACACACAAACTAACAATGCTTCTCAACTGCAACAATAACCTTTGCAATTATCACTACAGTATTATCTGACACTGCAACTCCCATGCGTTCAATAGTTTTATCACTGAACACTGCGTCACTACCATGGGATTTCGTGATGCAAATTTCGTGTTTCTAAACACTTCGTTTCGTCACGTATGTTAGTGTTTCATAATGCTTCAGATTGGCTTACAGTTCATCATCATCATCATCAGTATCATCTCAGTCTGATCTGATATATATAATGATGCACAAACAAAGAGAGATAGATTGACGGATATAAAGATCAGGAAAGACAAACAGAAAAATTGATATATAGAGAGACAGACAGACAGCATGAGTGCGTGAGTGAATAGTGCTGTAGGGGTATTCATTTCGTCATTCAAGCCTTGCCAACTCAACGCTCCATCCCACAGGCTCAACCATTCACACCCACAGCATTATCTCCCACACTTTCAACAGCTCCGACATTCAGTAGGTTTTTCATTTTGCAATTTTTGGATTCTCTTTCTCTATCACTCACTCTCGCCTCTCCCCGTCTCTGTTTCTTCATCCCTTCAATATTCTCTCTCTCTCTCTCTCTCTCTCTCTCTCTCTCTCTCTCTCTCTCTCTCTCACACACACACACACACACACACACACACACATTCACTATTCACGTCCCCATTCTGCCTAATTTTTCATGCCTTTCTTCACCTTGCTGTGCTGTCGATATTTATTCACCTGAGTGTGCTTTATATTCTCTCTCTCTCTCTCTCTCTCTCTCTCTCTCTCTCTCTCTCTCTCTCTCTCTCTCTCTCTCTCCTACATGATTCATATCCTTCGACTGCTACCCTAATCTAAAGCTCTGTGGATCTATCTATTTATCTATCCGTATGTTTATCAGCCTATGTATTTATCCGTATATCCTTTCAACCGGCACTCACTAGATAGGCGAAAGGTCAGGGAAGAATTGATGATGATGATGATGATGATTCTTAGCCACGAAGCAATTCTCCCATTATTTCGAAAGTGCATTGGGGTACAGGCCAGGAACCATGTAGCACAGAAAATATCAACTGAATACCTATAGTGTGATGATGTATGTATTGATCCACTGATTCTTGAATCGTCTTCGGCTGCTCTATCGATCTAGCTATCCATCTATCTATCTATCTTTCCATCCATCTATTTGTCTGTGTATCTATCTATCCATCTGTATGTCTGTCTATTAATGTATCTATCTATCTTTCCATCCATCTATCTGTCTCTCTCTATCTCTATCCATCCATCCATCTATCTATATCTACCTATCCATGCATCTACCTACCAATCCATCCATCCATCCTATCTACCTATCTAAAGCTACTCACAGTCCTCATCACCTTGAAACACTAGCCACTATCACCACCACCACCACCGCTACCACAACTCTAGGAGTATAGCAGTTCGACAGCGTTTTAATAATACACCTGTCCTACCTGAAATTAATCAAGGGGTACGAAATCAGGCCTGTGACGCAATCAAGGTACACCACATACATTATTAGTGTGGAAAATGGTGCTGTTATTTGTGGTTATTTTTCTTGCCTTTACTACAACAATCCACCTATATGACCTGGACCCGGATTCTCAAAGTCCTTAGTGACTTACTGTATATTTGGATATGGCTGGTTAATATCCCTGGGTACGTTATTTATGCAGAGTATGGCGATATTAAATGGACTTATGTAACACAGTATATGACATTAAGGTGCAATAAACAAAATAAATCACTCAGAATAAGGTGTTTGGGAGCTTCCTCAACCGCCACGAGACCTGATGATGCAGCTGTTCGGTAATATTAACGTCCTTAAGTACACCCCCCCCCCCTATCAAACAATAAATAAATAAATAAATAAAAGTTGGTGTCCTAAGAGCTTCGTCCCATAGTCCATCGGGTTCACGTTTCACGCCTGGGACAACAACAACGACAAGAACAACAACAACAACTACATGCTTACTCGGTTTCATTAATATTGTCATGACTAAGGTTTCAAAAAATATCGTGTCAGTAACTGTATGCTTTCACTAGGTTTTCAAATCACTATGGATACATTACGGAAAAAGGTAGGCTCATCACTTTCATTATTTCCGTCACTATTATTCTCTCTCTCTCTCTCTCTCTCTCCCTCTCTCTCTCTCGTGAAGGAGGGTGCGTGGGGGGGTGAAGGTAAAATATCTTAGCTTCCATCACCCTGTCCTTATTACCTCCAGGCACGACACACACACATACACACACACACACACACACACACACACACACACACACACACACACAGCTATACATACACAGGTGCACAGTCATCTACACACCAACAGACACGGCGGTATACACAAACATACACACACGTAGTACACTCACGCTTACATACACACACACGTGAACATACATAATAACAGGTACACACAATCGTTTCTATACACACATGGAGACACATAGGTACACACATGCGCTTCCATACACACACGGAAACACACACGGACGCTTGCACACATGAAATAATAACACGCACATATGTACACACACAGGTGGACACACGCTTAAATACACACATGGAAGCACAGGTACGGTACACATATATGCTTACATGCACATATGGAAACTATACAGGTTCACACTGATGCTTACATACACACATACATGGAAACACTCAAAAGTACACAGAAAGCTAAATATACAGTACACACACACACACACACACACACACACACACACACACACACACACACACACACATGGAAGATGGAAGTCATACAGGAACTCAGCGAAGCAGCTACACACACACACACACACACACACACACACACACTTACATAGTTACCAAGGCTTATCAAGAAGTCACTATACACACGTACACACGCTCATGGACGCACACGCAGATATGCAGGTATGTACATGTCCTGACACACACAGACAAGCACACATGCAAACACACGAGAGTATATACACAGGCGTAAGCATATATTCGTGAATGTACACAGACACATTTTAAATACCCAAAGACCCTTACACACACACACACACACACACACACACACACACACACACACACATATAGAAGGACAAACAGACAGATGCTCCTATATTCACAAGGATTCATATGCTTGAGAGAGAGAGAGAGAGAGAGAGAGAGAGAGAGAGAGAGAGAGAGAGAGAGAGAGAGAGAGAGAGAGAGAGAAAACAAGCACAAAAGCTATAAAGTTAATTAATTACTAAGATACCCATCAGTGCTAATGTGGCCAACCACACACGCACACATACACATGCAAACCTTGAGTGCACACATGCAAGCACACACACACTTACATACAAGTAAATCCTAAGTACACATAAACACGCACACACATAAACCTTGATTTAGTACACATGAACACGACCCAGCACGTACATTCAAAGTAATCCGTAAACTTGACTCTCAAAGTAATAGTTCACTGAACTGTAAAGATCGTGGTTCATTTTATTATATATATATATATATATATATATATATATATATATATATATATATATATATATATATATATATATATATACATATATATACAGTATATTCAGTCATCAGTTCAGTTAAAATTTTATGTTCTTAATACAAAATATCAGGTAAGCAACGTGCTATCCGTCCCTTCCTAGCTCCAGCTATCCTTCCCTTCCTCGCTCCACCTAACCTTCCGCTCCTCACATATTCACCAACACTGACTGAATTATTCATCCTTGGTGCAGTCCATGCAGAATTCGATCTATTTGGGTGCTGGCGATGGATCTTTCTCGGAGGCAGGGGTATTGGTCTAAGGCGCAAATCCATGGAAATTACAACGCACTCGCTCTATATCGCTGCGCTGGAAACAGATCCATCGGTAACACACAAATCGATTTATTTTTGCAAGGCCGATAGATGGCTTCTACTTGCGACACGGATGCATCGTTAGGGCTTCCAACAGTTAACAGGTGCCTTTCACGATTACTTTATTCACTTAGCTCCCGCTTTGATAGCTGTTTGTCAGTGGTGTCGTCATGTCGGTACTGTAATGTCCTATCAGTGTTATCATACCAGCAGTCACGTCTTGTTAGTTCAGCCAAAGCAGTAAGTCCAGCATCAAAATACTGAAATACAGCCTCCAATAACCCCATAAAACAAAACAAAAACAAAAAAGCTCGAAAGAAGAGAGAACTGCGGCAGGCCGGTTGTCCCATGCGAGGCAGCTCCCAACAGACGGACTACACAAATAAGACAAGGATAGGAAAGACGTGCAAGCGACCTTTCCCATGTTACACAAAACCGTCTGAAAGTAGCAAGGACACAACAATAAAGACGTCACCTTACTGGAAGAAATAACACCCACACACACCCACACACACACAAGGAACTGTGATCTACGCTCTATCTTATCCTCCTTATCTATGCCCTCAGGGAACTTGAAATGCGCTAAGAGAGAGAGAGAGAGAATGGGGGGGAGGTCAGGTCAGGATAAGTCACAGAGGAATAGAATGGAAGGGAGGATCAAAAGGGGAGAGAAGGGGAGGGGGAGGGCGCAGGGGATGGGGAGGGGGGAGGGAAGGGGAACAAAGGGAAGGGGGAGGGAAGAGGGAGAGGGGAACAAAAGGAAGGGGGAGGGAGGGATAGGGGAGGTCAGGTCATGGCAGGTCAGCTAAACTTGGCTGGGCTAAAAGAGGCGAGAATATTAAGGGGTAAAACCAGTAGGGGATTAGGGGGCAGGGAGGAGGGAGGGAGGAATGAAAAATAGATAAGGAAGAAAAGAAGATGGGAAGAAAGAAAAACAGAAGAGGAAGAAAAGGAGAAAAATGGAAGAATAATAGAAAAGGATGAAAAAAGAAGAAAGGATGAAAGAAAAATAAAAATGACAAGAAACAAAAGAAGAAGGGAACAAAGATAAATAGAAAAGGAAGAAAAGAATGGAAGAAAGAAAAATAAAAACGGAAGAAAAGAATAAGGGAAGAAAGAAAATAGAAAAGGAAGAAAAGAAGAAAGGAGAAAGAAAAACAGAAAAAGAGGAAAAGAAGAAGGGAAGAAAATTATAAAAGGAAGAACAGACGAAGGGAAGAAAAACAGTAAAGGAAGAAAAGAAGAAGAGAAGACAAGAAAATAGTAAAGGAGGAAATGAAGAAGTGTGTAAGAGAGAAATGACAAATTAAAAAGGAATAAAAATGAAGAAAGTGGAAGAAAGAAAGGAAAGGAAAGAATGAAGAACAGAGCCACGTAGAGAAAGAAGGAAGGAATGGAGATGAGAGAGAACGATATAGAAGAAAAGGAGAATAGGAAGGAAGTGAAAAAAGAAAAAGGATATAGAAAGGAACGTTGCAAGAAAACAAGCAGGAAGAGATAAAGGAAGGAAGCAGACAGAAATATGAAAGGAAAAAGATGGAGGGAATGAAGAAGAGAATACGATAAGAGGACTGGGTCTGTAATCCCTTAAGAGGAAGGTTCTATTATTAACGATAATGGAATAAGACTGAATAAGACAAAAGTACAGGGAAGCAGGAACGAAGGAGGAAAGAAGAAGAAAGGAAGGAAAGAGGGAATGAAGGTATAGACAAAAATAACATAAGAGCACAAGAAGAGAGGATAACTGCAGTAGGCCAGTTGGTCCATGTTAGGCAGCTCCTACTAGAGGGTGACTACTAGAATAAGACAAGGATAGCAAAGATGGCACGACAAGAAGCAAAGAAGAAAGGGTGGGGGAATGAAACAGTAAAATAATGGGTAGGTCATAATGTAATACAATAAAGGAATTAGCAAGGAGAAGGAAGAGACGTGAGCGAAGGAAACAAAATGAAGGAAGCAGAGAAAGAAGGGCTATGCAGGATAAACAAGAAGAATGGAGAGAAGGGGTGGAGGGAAGAATATGAGGCAAGGAGACGAAGGCGGGAGAGAAGGAGTGAAGGAGGAAGGAATGAACCGTAAGGAGAGGAGGCGGGAGGGGAGGTAAGGAGAGAAGGGAGGGATTTATGATGGAGGAAAAACAAGGAGGGGGGAGGGAAGGCGGGAGGGAAAAGCCTGAAGGGAAGGGATATATGGCCAGATAAGAGAGAGAGAGAGAGAGAACCTTTATTTTCTCTACACCTGTTGAGTTAAATAAAACCGTTTGGAATTAGCTACCAGGAAATAAAAAAAAAAAGTTCTTAATTCCAAACCACTCTCCTTCTGGCCTTTGGTTCCTTTTTCCTTGCATTAAAAAAAAATATGTACAGTTTGGTGCACAAGTTAAACAATCCGTGTGTGTGTGTGTGTGTGTGTGTGTGTGTGTGTGTGACTCAAGCATGTTAAGAGGCAGGTACAGTAAACAGGAAGGAATGCAGAAAGGAGGCAAGGAAGCGGGAAGGAGGGAGGGTGGGAGGGGGAGAGAGGGAGAATGTAGAAGAAAGGAAGGAGAAAATAGGGTGGGAAGGGAAAGGAAAGAAAAGAAGAAATTAAGAAGGAAAGACGGGGAGGAAATGAAGGAAGAAAGAATGAACACTGAAAGAAAGAACGGGAGGGAAAGACGAAAAAATAAACACTGAAAAAAAGAATGTGAGGTAAGAAGAATGAGTAAAGAAAAAAACGAAGGCTGGAACATATCAAGTATACCGATGCAGTAAAGACGATTATTTACTGAGGTACAAGACGATTATATTCAGCTGAGTGTCTTACTATACTCAATGAATATTCCTAGGGTTTATAACAAGCACCAGAAGTGATACAAAATAGAAGGTACTACTACAATTTTATCTAGCTTTAGTGAGACCGCATTTGGGTTAAGGCGTGCAGTTCTGGTGGAGACAGAGATCGAAAACGAGATGAAGTGATAAGGTGTCAAAGAAGGGGAAGGTGGTGGTGGTGGTGGTGGTGGTGTGTGTGGGGGGCGGAAGAGGGGTGGGGTCGCTCATGGGTAGGGACAGGCACGCATGAAGGTCCTTTTGTCGAGGCCACCCTTCATAGGATGCGGCGTCAGACTACCCACATTTACCCGTAGATAGATTAAATAGACAGACAGATACCGATACTATACAACAGATAGACAGACAGGTAGATAGGTAAGCAAAGATCTGATATCCTCCTGGAATGATAGTTCAATTGTTAAGGAAATTATGTGTTGTTCGAAACGATGCGAGTTCGATCCGGTGCTGGGAAAAGGAAATAACAGACATTCATCTTCCACCCGACCCACCGCCATGCAATAAAAACATCCCCCCCTCCATACCACTACAAAAGGTCTGAGTGAGACAGCTCTGGCATGCATAGGTATGACCGGTTGGTATTGAAGCCAAATTGGTGACA
Organism: Coenobita brevimanus; assembly: GCF_032717465.1. NCBI lineage: Eukaryota > Metazoa > Arthropoda > Malacostraca > Decapoda > Coenobitidae > Coenobita > Coenobita brevimanus. The sequence continues at coordinate 60,242,603 of NC_136954.1, read as the reverse complement.
CGTAAAGGTGTGTGGCACGTGGGAGGATTCTGGCGTCTCAGGGATGTGGACTATCATTTTGTTTTTCTAGTTTTTTTTTTATTATTATTTTTATGGTTGTTCTTGAGTAGACACAGAAAACGATGGGTTAGAGGAAAGGGTGGGGATACGGAGAGAACGAGGAATGGAAGGTAAGGAGGGAGAGAACGAGGAATGGAAGGTAAGGAGGGAGAGACGGAGGGAGGGGAGGTATTTATTTAGAGAAAGGTCAGAAGAGATCGAGGTCAGGTCAGAGAGAGAGAGAGAGAGAGAGAGGAGGGGACAAAAGCTCGTGACCACCCCACGCCCGCCTCCCTCTCTCTCTCTCTCTCTCTCTCTCTCTCTCTCTCTCTCTCTCTCTCTCCGTGACTGACTCATTCATCCAGGAAAACATCACTTACAAAAATAAATCAAACAGGATTGTGATGGACGTGTGTGTGTGTGTGTGTGTGTGTGTGTGTGTGTGTGTGTGTGTGTGTGTGTGTGTGTGTGTGTGTGTTATGGTCCACAGAAGGGGAAGAAAGGAGGGCAAACGAAGAGACACGAAGAAGGGAGGGAGGAAAGATTAAGGAAAAAGAAGGAAAAAAGGGAGGGAGAGGTAAAAAGAAGGAGGAAGATGGGAGGAAGGAAAGAGGGAGGAATCAAGGGAGAGACAGGAAGGGCAAGGAGGAGGAAAAAGAAGGGAAATTAAGGGAGGGAGGGAGACAAAAGGAGGAAAGGGAGGAGCAGAGATGGAGAAACAACTCACAAGGGAGCATTTAATACAGTGAAGGGTGATTGGAGGGAGGGAGGGAACATAAGAACATAAGAAGAGAGGATAACTGCAGTAGGCCGGTTGGCCCATGCTAGGCAGCTCCTAGAAGAGTAACTGAACTACTAGAATGAGATAAGGATAGCAAAGAAGAAGGCTCTCCTCCGCCCTCCAAACCCTCCAGCCGAAGCCGGCAGGAAAAAGTCAGAAAGAACACCACGCCGTATAGAAAAACTGGCGTGGACATTTTACAGGAGGAAAAGGGGGAGAGGGGGAGAGAAAATGAGGGAAAGAAGAGGACGAGAAATGAAAGAAGACAGAGAGAGAGAGAGAGAGAGAGAGAGTAGCGTGAGAATGACCTTCCCATTATGCTAAGGGGAAGATTCTCTCTCTCTCTCTCTCATTATTTGTTACTTGTTTCCTTTATTCCATCCCTCCTCCTTCCTATGCTTTTTCTCTTCTAGTTCCCCCCTTCCTCCTCCTCTCCCTTTTTTTCCTTCCTAACTCTTCCTTCCAGTCTCTCTCTCTCTCTCTCTCTCTCTCTCTCTCTCTCTCTCTCTCTCTCTCTCTCTCTCTCTCTCTCTCCTTTTTCTCTCTACTTCATCATTTCTATCCACTGTTCCATTCTTCCTTCCATCCTTCCGTATTTCCTCTACTTCCTTCCAGTCATCCTTCTCTTCCGCCCTTCCTTCCTCTGTTAACCAAGTTCCTCCTTCCATTCATCTCTCTTCCGTCCTTCCTCTTTTCATTCCCTTCCTCTTTACATTCATCCCTCTCTTCCTGCTTTCCTTCCTCTTTTCACTCCCTTCATCCTTCATTTTATTCTTCTAGTCCTTCTTTTTTAATTCCTTCACTCTTCCTCTCCTTCGTCACTCTCTTTCCCTCACTCATTCCTATCTGTCCTCCGTCCTCCTCCCATTCCTTCCTCTCTTCCTTCTTTCCTGATTCTTTCCACTCCCCTCCTCCTCTCCTTCTTCCCTTCCTCTCCTTCACTTCCCTCAATCCATTCCTTCCTTCCTTCCTCTCTTTCCTCCATCTGTTCCTCTCCTCTCTTTTTTTTCTCCTCACTTTCTCTATTCCCTCACTTCCTCCCCACCTCCAATAAGAAGAGAGTGACATTTCCTGGATGAGAAGCGGAGACCCTCATATTTCCTCTCTCTCTCTCTCTCTCTCTCTCTCTCTCTCTCTCTCTCTCTCTCACTCACTCTCTCTCTCAGGAAAACCAAGAGAGGATATCACGACTGAATGGATGAGAGAGAGAGAGAGAGAGAGAGAGAGAGAGAGAATAATACCCACCAGCAGTCCACCTGTTAATTAAGACTTCAGGTGATTAAATATTTCACTCATTTGCATATCATATAATCGACATACATACACATACGCACACATACACATATAAACGCACATATTTCTCTTAAAACACACACACACACACACACACACATACACACACACACACACACACACACACATGCACGTCAGACCACACATGTGCACCTTTCCCCCATTCATATACACACGCAATCATCCATCAGGTCACACGTACACATATGTACACCTTCAGATCCTACACATGCGCACACAAGTACATCTGCGAGGCCACACATATGTATACCACATCTGCGAGGCCACACATATGTATACCTCTCATCCGCTCACACAAATACACGCAGAATTGTTAGGCTAGACGCACATGATGTGTACACCTTTAGCCTCCACACGAACGCACACGCACATCCCCAAGACCACAAAGATGTATACCTACTTCACTCACACATGTACACACGCAGTCATCTGTCAGGACAAACACACACACACACACACACACACACACGACGATATCACTTACACATACTTAACGTACACATGTCCAAGAAATGTCACACTCCCACACACGCACACACATGTACATTATAAATTACACTCAAGTATACTCTCTCTCTCTCTCTCTCTCTCTCTCTCGACTAGTGACATGGAAGATATGAGACAACGATAGATATAATGCCGCAATAGATATAGATATTACATTACTATAGATGGATAGATAGACAGATACGATACAGATGGATAGATACAGGAATAGACAGAGGCAGAGACAAATACACACAAAGAAACAGATACAATGAGAAGTAGTGTGTGTGTGTGTGTGTGTGTGTGTGTGTGTGTGTGTGTGTGTGTGTGTGTGTGTGTGTGTGTGTGTGTGTGTGTGTGTGTGTGTGTGTGTGTGTGTGTGTGTGTGTGTGTGTGTGTGTGTGTGTGTGTGTGTGTGTGTGTGTGTGACCTCAGGAACAGGCTGCTAGCATATGTCCAGGGCTGGGCATCTTAATGAGATACGGTATTGGGTTTCATTCATACTCTCTCTCTTTCTCTCGTATATACAACTGCTACTTCTACTACTACCAATATTACTACCGCTTCTACTAATATTACTATCCTCACTATTACACACACACACACACACACACACACACACACACACACACACACACACACACACAGGTAAACAAGAGGCTGGAGAAAAACTTAAGCAAAAACTGTCAGCAGTAGGTCACATACACCAACAAACATACATAAACATATACTAACACACACGCACACACATAAACACACATACAATCTTATATATGCCACACACCGTAACACATCAACTCAGCACTCATTCCCACCGTCCATACTGATTTTTTTAATACTGTAAAAGAGATAGAAAAATCACCCAACAATTACCACACCAAAAATCACCCAAAATCCCAACACAAAAAAATAAATAAATAAAAAGCAAAGGCGACGGAGAAAGCTTTTTAAATCAACCAAAGACTTACACATAAAAATTTAAACTACACTGTAAGTAATGGGGTCAGGAAATAACTATAATCGTCACATATAAATAAATCACTAAAAAAGAGGAAAACATGTCACTAACCAAGAACTGAAAAATACGAAAATTACAAAATAAAAAATCGCTGGTGACGGATACAAACACACCACTCCGTCACGAAAGCCTGTGTGGAGAGAGAGAGAGAGAGAGAGAGAGAGAGAGAGAGGTGGTAGGACAGGATGGGACAGGAGAGGACAGAGTGTGGGTGTGGGAGAAGGCTGGTTATTGGCCGGCGTGGGTGTGTGAGGCGCATGTGATTGGTGGGGTGGGGAGGCGTGACCTGAATGAGCGGGGAGGAGGGGTGGATTGAGAGGTGGAGGGAGAAATTGGGAGGAAGAGAGGGAGAGGGAGGAGAAATTAGGAGGGAGGGAGAGAGAGGGCGAAACTGGGAGGAAGAGATGAGGGAGGGAGAAACTAAGAGGTTTTGAGAATGAGAGGGAGAAATTGGGAGAGCAAGAGAGGGACAGGGTGAAATTGGGAGAGCAAGAGAGGGACAGGGTGAAATTGGGAGAGTGGGAGAAATTTTGGAGCAGAAGGAGAAACTGGGAGGAAGAGGATGAGAGGGAGAAACTGGGAGAAAGATGAGGGAGAAATTGGGAAAGGAAGAGAGGGAGAGGGAGCAATGGGAGGAACAGGAGGGGAAGGAACTGAGAGCGAGAATGAGAAATTGAAAGGAAGTGTGGGGGGGAAGGAAGGGGAGGAGGAGGAAGGGAGGAAGACACAGGGAGGAAAGAGTGGGAGAAACTGGGAGGAAATGAAAGATAGAGAGTGTGGGGGGAGCAAAGACGGGGAGAGGATGGGACACAGGGGGGGGGGAGCTGAAAAGAAGAGAGGGAGAGAGGTAATGGAGAAAAGAGGAAAGAGAAACTAATAGAGAGAGGGATGATGGGAAGGAAAATGAGAGATGGAGGGAAACGGATGGCGAGGGTGGGGGAAGGGGAGGCGAGAAGGAAGGGTGGGAGAAAGAAAAGAGAGAGAGAGAGAGAGAGAGAGAGAGAGAGAGAGTATTTAATTAGTGACCACAGCCCTCCACCATCTGCTGCTGTTGTTGTTGTTGCTGCTGCTGAATACGCACATACTTTAGTAGTGATGCTGTTATTTTGTTAGTCAAGCAATACATGATGTGTTTGTTATTGTATTTATCTGTTCTTGTTCTGGATGTTGTAAATGATGGTGGTGGTGGTGGTATTCAGTGTTGTAGTTGTTCATGTTGGTACTATTATATTTTTATCACTAGAAGCGGTTTTGTTTTTATTGTTGTAGTTGTTGTGGTGGTGGTGGTGGTGTAATATATCACGTCACTTCTATTCCAGTATTTATTTATTTATTTATTTATTTTAGTTGCACTTACTATTGCTGTTATTACTGCTGTATATATAACACCAGTTAATTTTGCTGTTATAAATCATTTTTTTTTTGTCATTCTTATTGGAGACTACTTCTAACAGCTTCAACCTAAAGGGTCTCTCCCAGGCAAAATAAGTTAGTCGTAGTTAAGCCACCCCTCAAAGATAAAAAATAATAATAATAATAATAATAATAATAATAATAATAGTCTCTCCTTGGCTATATATGATACCGGTAGTTGTAGTTAAGCCACCCCTCAAAGATAAAATGATAATTATGATAATAATAATATTAATAATAATAATAACATAAATACATCTTTTTCAGTCTGAAGTTATTAATCAACACTCCCAGCTTAATACAGAGATCATCAACTGAACTCAGAAGGGGTTAGAGCTCTTTCTTTACCAGGGTAGAATGTGAACCCAGTGGACTGCAGGCTAGAGCTCTCACTCTCCTACAGCCGACCATCCCTCCCCCCCCCTTTTTTTTTTTTTTGGTGGGGGGGGGATGGGGAAGGAGCTGAGGGACGTTTATACAACAAGTCAGCTACACCGCCTAGTCATAACAGTGCCACCACATGAAGGCGTCCCTCTCCTCCTCACAATGGCCAGAAAACAATAACAAAACGCCGTGACCGTGGGAATGACCCACGAATTACTTGAATATTTAGATTAGGGTGGCGATAAGGATACGATAAAGTTATAATGAGTTACATGACATGGCTTAGGGCTGATGATAACCGTGGTGGCTTAAATGAGGGTGATTAAGGGAGGCAGTTCAAGGTCAGGGCAGCATAATTGGCGCTGATGAGTGGGAATGTTGTTGTTGTTGAGGGTAGTGCTCTCTCTCTCTCTCGCTCTCTGTTTTTATATGCAGTACCATTTTCCCTCGGTTACTCACTCAACTTTCATTCCATCCCAATCCTGCACCACTCCCTCCATCCCTTCCCCCTCTCTTACTTCCTAGGTCTCATTCAGTTCACTGCTCCCCTCACCCCATTTCCCTCTCCTTCCCCTTCCTCCTCCTCCCCTCTCTAAATGGCTGTTATTTATTACGTAAGAGATCAAAGGAATAAAATACACTATACACTGCACTTATGAGAGAGAGAGAGAGAGAGAGAGAGAGAGAGAGAGAGAGAGAGAGAGTCCTTTTTACTTTAATATTGCTGCTACCAGACGATTTTACTGATGAGAGAGAAAGAGAGAGAGAGAGAAAGAGAGAGAGAGAGACCCAGAAAATGGCCTCTCGTACTGAAGGGGTTAATGAAGACTAACCACGCCCAGGTCAAAGTCTCTCCCAAGCTGAAGAAAATCGTCTGAAGGTAGATTGAGATGGATAAATTCGTCATCGGGTTGAAGAAGTTATCTGGAACTCCTATACTCTTTTCACAACCACCTCAATTTGGCTACAACTACCACAACTACAACCACAGCTGCCACAGTCTCAACCACGTCTAGCACAATTACAACCGCAATAACCACAATTACAAACACAACTAGCACAATTACAAACACAACTACCATAATTACAACCACAACTACCACAATTACAAACACAACTAGCACAATTACAAACGCAACTATCAAAATTACCACCAAATTGACCACAATTCACATCAGAGACTCCCATAAGTTACAACAATTACCATAATTACGACCACAACTACCACATACAACCACGTCTACCACAATTACAACCACATTTACCACAATTCACCACATTGGAGACTCCCATAACCATAGCCTAACGTTACCATCATTCATAATACTAAAATGCTACCACAACCACAACCACCAACATTACTACAACCACAACAATCACAATTACCACCACCACAACCACCAACATTACAACAACCAAAACATTCGCAATTATCACCACGATTACTACAACCATCCCAACCACCAACATTATTACAATCACAATTACCACCACCACAGCCATCAACATTAGTACAACCACAATTACCACCATCACATTACTATAACCACAACTACCATCACCACAATTGCCAGAATTCCTACAACCACAACTATAACCATCTCAACCACCACCACCACAACTACCAGCACAACCACTATCACCATAACTACCACAACCACAGGCCACTCTGCCACCAGCCCGGCTAGCTCAGTCGGTAGAGCACGAGACTCTTAATCTCGGGGTCGTGGGTTCGAGCCCCACGTTGGGCGGTGATAGTTTTTTTTACAGAGGTTTTTCCTACATACCTGCACCTACTCAGTAACGACCCCCACCAACCACCACCACACCCTTCCTACTCAGTAACGACCCCCTCCTCCCACCACACACCACCCTTCCTACTCAGTAACGACCCCCTCCTCCCACCACACACCACCCTTCCTACTCAGTAACGACCCCCTCCTACCTCCACACACCTTCCCTCCTCAGTAACGACCTCCTCCTACCACCACACCACCCTCCCTACTCAGTAACGACCCCCTCCAACCACCACACACCACCCTTCCTACTCAGTAACGACCCCCACCTACCACCACCCTTCCTACTCAGTAACGACCCCCTCCTACCACCACCCTTCCTACTCAGTAACGACCCCCTCCTACCACCACCCTTCCTACTCAGTAACGACCCCCTCCTACCACCACCCTTCCTACTCAGTAACGACCCCCTCCTACCACCACCCTTCCTACTCAGTAACGACCCCCTCCTACCACCACCCTTCCTACTCAGTAACGACCCCCTCCTACCACCACCCTTCCTACTCAGTAACGACTCCCTCCTACCACCACCCTTCCTACTCAGTAACGACCCCCTCCTACCACCAACCACCACCCTTCCTACTCAGTAACGACCCCCTCCTACCACCACACACCACCCTCCCTATTCAGTAACGACCACCTCCTAGCTCCACATACCACCCTCCCTACTCAGTAACGACCCCCTCCTACCACCACACACCCTCCCTACTCAGTAACGACCACCTCCTACCTCCACACCACCCTCCCTACTCAGTAACGACCCCCTCCTACCACCACACACCCTCCCCACTCAGTAACGACCCCTTCCTACCTCCACACCACCCTCCCTACTCAGTAACGGGCCCCTCCTAGCTCCACACATCACCCTCCCTACTCAGTAACGACCCCCTCCTACAACCAACCATAGTGTATTTCAATTTATTCATTCTTTTACAGATTTAGTTTCCTCAAATAATTTCGTTTAGGTTTATTTTCTTTTACTGAACATAAGAACATAAGAACATAAGAAGAGAGGATAACTGCAGTAGGCCGGTTGGCCCATGCTAGGCAGCTCCTAGAAGAGTAACTGAACTACTAGAATGAGATAAGGACAGCAAAGAAGAAGGCTCTCCCCCGCCCTCCAAACCCTCCAGCAGAAGCCGGCAGGAAAAAGTCAGAAAGAACACCACGCCGTATAGAAAAACTGGCGTGGACATTTTACAGGAAAGTGTGAAAGGAGAATAGAGACTATCATAGTGTAACCTGAAAAGAAATTTTTTTTGAATTAGTATTGGTTATAAGATTTTCTTTATTCTATATCCACCCCTTATTAGTCATATGCTTATCTAGCCTATGCTTGAAACTCTCAATGGAAGAGGCAGCAACTACTTTACTAGGTAGCTTATTCCATTCGTCTACTACTCTATTACCAAACCAATTTCTACCGATTTCCTTACTGAAACGGAATTTTTCTCTAGTTTGAAACCATTATTTCTAGTTCTATCCTGTATGCTCACTTTAAGTACCTTGCTAATATCTCCCTTATTTATACCATTCATCCACTTAAACACCTCAATTAAGTCTCCCCTTACTCTACGCCTCTCTAGCGAATGCAGACTTAGTCTTTTTAGTCTGTCTTCATATGACAGGTTCCGGACGTCATGTATCATTTTAGTCATTCTTCTCTGTACATTTTCTAACGAATTAATATCCATTCTATAGTAAGGACACCAGAATTGTACTGCGTAGTCTAAATGTGGCCTTACTAATGCTAGATAAAGTTTTAGTATTACTTTAGATGATCTATTGCTCACGCTTCTCGAAATAAATCCTAGGACCCTATTTGCTTTATTTCTCGCATTAATACACTGTTGCCTAGGTTTAAGGTCGTTACTAATCATAACTCCTAGATCTCTCTCGCATTCCGATTTGCTAATTTCTTTGTTATCTAAGCTGTATTTAGTATCTCCAATGGTCTTGCCTACGTTAAGTACTTTACATTTTTCAACGTTAAATTCCATTTGCCAAGTTTTAGACCATTTGGACAATGTATCGAGGTCTTTCTGTAAGTTATGGCAATCGTCAGTCGAGTTAATGATACGCCCTATTTTTGTATCGTCGGCAAATTTGCTGATGCTGCTATTGACTCCTAAGTCTAGATCATTTATATATATGATAAATAATAAGGGACCGAGTACTGAACCCTGTGGTACACCGCTAGTTACTAATCCCCAGTCCGACTTAGTTCCATTTATTAATACTCTCTGCTTTCGTCCTTTCAGCCAGGATTCTATCCATTTTAAGATATCGCCGTCTATACCGTGTGCTCGAACCTTTCTAACTAACCTTTCGTGTGGGACCCTATCAAAAGCTTTACTAAAGTCCAGATAAATAACATCATAAGCTTTATTGCTATCTACTGCTTCATAGACCTCCGAGTAGAATGACAACAAGTTTGTGAGGCAGGATCGTCCTTGCCTGAATCCGTGCTGACTTTCGTTTATAAGATTAAATTTTTCTAAGTGTTCTCTAATCTTATTTGCCAAAATTGACTCTAACATTTTTCCTACTATTGACGTTAGACTTATCGGACGATAATTCGACGCAGCTGATTTATCACCCTTTTTAAAGATGGGCACTACGTTTGCGGTTTTCCACGCCTCTGGAACTTCTCCTGAACTTAAAGAGTCATTAAATAACGTTAAAAGTGGGTGACATAATTCTTCTTTGGTTTCTTTTATAATTTTTGCATATATATCGTCCGACCTGGCGATTTTTGAGGTTTTAACTTATTAATTTCTTTCAATACGTCCTCCTTACTAATGGTTATTTTACTAAGAATATTTTCCGTATTCTCATGGTAAATATTTGCTGCTTGAGGGACCAGGCTTAGATTTTCCTTGGTGAATACTGATATGAAATAATTATTTAGGATGGAGCACATTTCTTTATCTTCACTGGTAATGTCACCTGATTCTGTTCTGAGTGGTCCTATCCTGTCTTTATTTTTCGTTCGGTACATTTGATAAAAACCCTTGGGGTTTTCTTTTGATTCACTGGCAACCTTAATTTCATAACTTCTCTTTGCTTTTCTTATCTCCCTCTTTACTTCTCTATTTAAAATTGTGTACCGGTTACGTAAGTGTTCCTCTCCACGTTTTATTTTTCTATATATTCCTTTCCTTTGGCTTATGAGAGATTTTAATCTGTTGTTTAACCATCTAGGTTCCGAATTATTAGTTCTAAACGGCTTTGAAGGAATATATCTATCTTGGCCTCCGTGTATTATATTTATTAACTCGTTATACTTCTCACTGGTTGAGCGTCTGCTTGGTACTGTAGCTGAGTTAATTTCCGTCACCTGGATTACATTCCTATCTACCACCTCCTCCCTCGCAGACACCTGACGGACATCCCCAGGTGTTTCCTGTGCCTGACCTATGATCTGGGATTCCACACTGACCTGGCATTCCCTCCAATAGCTAATCTCCCTGTGGAATACCGTTCGAAAATAAGCTCTTAAGCCATCGAAATCTCCTAGACGAAAATTAGGAACGGTGGAGGTATTTTCAGTGGAACAGACATCCCAAATAAATTTGACCTTAATTTCATCATGATCGCTATTACCAAGTCGTCCACCAACCTCTATATCGCTAATGATATTTTCTTTATTAGCTAAAACCAAATCTAGTATATTATTACCTCTGGTGGGCTCCCTTATATACTGATAAAGGAAATTATCCTGTACTACCTCTAGAAATTCCTCTGACTCTGCATCTCCTGTCTGATTTCTCCAATCTATCCTTGGCAGATTAAGGTCCCCTACAATTATTACTAAGCTGGACTGTGATGCTTTCCTCATTTCCTCCCAAAGGTATTTACTATCAGCTCTACTTAATTTAGGAGATCTGTAAATTGCTCCTAAGACTAATTTCTCCCTATTGTTACTAATTTCAACCCAGACACTTTCTGTGTCCCTATTTACTTTAATGTCTTAATTTTTCCTTTATCTGACAGATTATATTTTACAATGAGAGTAATTCCTGCTCTTTGATTTGTTTTATTTTTATACCAACTGTACAGGTATTTACTTATATCTTTACACTGTTATTACAACTTACACATCTTTAATTAGTTCATTCATACCCATTCGTTCTTTACACGTAATTATTTTCCTTTATTACATTTCATATTTTTTTAATTGTCATCTTTAATATACTGGATTTTTTTTTTCATATATTTTCTTGTATTTTTCTGGTCTAACTTCTTTACTATATATTTTTTCCTACCACCATTCTACCCCTACAACCACAATTACTACCACAACTACAATAATTTCCAGCTCAACTACCATATCACAATGCATCAAAGGTCTCTCTCTCTCTCTCTCTCTCTCTCTCACACACACACAAACACACACACACTCGTCTTTAACCTCGTCTCCCTGAGGGGGTTTCTCGTAAGCTACTTAAAATCGTCTGTCATTAACCTCAAGAAAATGCGAAGTAAGTCCTCGGGGTGAAGAGATTAAGCCAATCCTCTCTCACTTATCCCCTTCTCTTTCCTCCTTTTTCCTCTCCCTCCCTCTCCCCCTCTATCTACTACTCTGTCTATCTTTCACACTCTCTCCATCATTCTCCTCCCTCTCATCCTCCCTCCACCAGTCCCCTTCCCTCTCACCCCTCCCCCCTTTATTCCACTCCTCTCTCCATTCTTTCCCTCTCACTTTCCATTTCCTCTCTCTCTCTCTCTCTCTCTCTCTCCTTGACATCGCCTCTCTTCCTCTCCTCTCTTAATTTCCTACCTTCTCTTTCCCAGACCTCTTCGCGTCCCCTCTTTCCTCTCTCTTCCCCTCCCTTCTCCCCATCCCTTTCCTCTCACATTCCTCCTTGCCCTCCCAAACAGTTTTCTCTCCCCCTCCCCTTTCCTCTCCCTTTCTTCTCCTCCCCCTCTCCCTTTCCTCCCCCCTCACCAAATTAAGAATAGGTCCCAGAAAATCACAGACCCAGGGGAAGGGGTAAAATAGTCCCTAATCCCCCGGGACCTAAGGGCGGTTTTGAGTGTGGGGGGCCCTGAGGAGAGAAGTGGGGGTGGTGTGGGTTGTAATGAGAGAGAGAGAGAGAGAGAGAGAGAGAGAGAGAGAGAGAGAGAACATAAGAAGAGAGGATAACTGCAGTAGGCCGGTTGGCCCATGCTAGGCAGCTCCTAGAAGAGTAACTAAACTACTAGAATGAGATAAGGATAGCAAAGAAGAAGGCTCTCCCCCGCCCTCCAAACCCTCCAGCCGAAGCCGGCAGGAAAAAGTCAGAAAGAACACCACGCCGCATAGAAAAACTGGCGTGGACATTTTACAGGAAAGTGTGAAAGGAGAATAGAGACTATCATAGTGTAACCTGAAAAGAAAGAGAGAGAGAGAGAGAGAGAGAGAGAG
>NC_136954.1:60222462-60227462 GCF_032717465.1 Coenobita brevimanus | reverse complement strand
TTGTTTTATTTTGACAACAGGCAGACGAATATGTTGATAAAAAAAAAATAAATGTTCTTGAGCTAAGGGTTAATTTTCCACGCGCGCGAGCGCGCGCACACACACACACACACACACACACACACACACACACACACACACACACACACACACACACATTCTCCCTCTCTCTCTCTCTCTCTCTCTCTCATATAGGCAATGATAGAAACAGCTGACCTTGCCCCAGCTGCTGACGTCATTACGATGGTGGTGGTCGTGGGAGTGGCGGTAGTTGTGGTGAGTGTGGTAGTGGTGGTAGTAGTTGTGGTGGTGGTAGTTTTGATCGTGGTTGTGATAGTGGTGGAAGTAGTGTTAGTGGAAATGATGATGATGCAGGTTGTAGTTGTGGTGGGGGTAGTGACGTAAATACTGGTAGTGCTGGTGGCAGTAGTAGTAGAGGTAATAGTACAAAAAATAGTGGTAGCTGTGGTAGTGGTGGCACGATAAAAATACAGTAGCGCTGATAGTGATACTGGTAGTGGTGGTGGTGGTGGTGGTTAGGTTACTGGCGTTAGTTGTGGTGGTAGTGGTAGTCGTTGCTGAGATGTAGTAGTAGAAGCAGTAGTAGTGGTAGTGATAGTACATGTGTGTGTGTGTGTGTGTGTGTGTGTGTGTGTGTGTGTGTGTGTGTGTGTGTGTGTGTGTGTGTGTGTGTGTGTGTGTGTGTGTGTGTGTGTGTGTGTACTTTTAAGCCTCCCCAGTTCGTTTAACTTTATGGAAATATAAAACACAAAAATATCCCCCAGTCTCTCTCTCTTTCTCTCTCTCTCTCTCTCTTTCTCTCTCTCTCTCTCTCTCTCTCTAACGCTGTGTAACCCTTCCTTCCTTTGTCTAATATAAGTCATCGTACTGAAGATTAACTATGGATTAAGGCAGCCTAGCCGAGAGCCCCTACGTCTCACAAGGGTTACTATGAGAAGGGATCCATATTCTGGGTCACACAGAAGCTCTTAACATCTCTTTCTTGGCTATTTATTTTACATATTACACCTTGACATTGTCTCTTTCTTGACCCTTTATTTGCCATGTTGCACCTTGGCATTTTTGTTATGTTATTTATATATTTTTTTTCATACCGACAAAATTTGCATCAAAACATACAATATGATACTGAAGTGTGATGTGTAGAACAAATCGCTATGGAGGTGTTACGAAATCTCCCCAGCCACTTAGAATACGGCCGTCACAAGCCTCAGCCAGCCATAACTCACCGTCCACCATGACACAACACAGTATTAAATTTCCTACAAAAAGGTGAAAAAAAAGCGGGAATGCCCAGGTTATATAATTCTTACATAAAAGCATACAAACTGCCAGTCCAGCTTACGTCGCGCGAAAAATACGAACGTAAAATTGTTATATATATATATATATATATATATATATATATATATATATATATATATATGCAACAGTATATTATCTTTTTGGACGGATCCCTCTCTGGGATCATAGTGTGTGTGTCCATGTAATTCAATAAACTCTCTCTCTCTCTCTCTCTCTCTCTCTCTCTCTCAACGGGAGTGGTAGGCTACTATCACCATGACAACCAGGCGACACTCAGATGGAAACGGGGAGGGGAGGAGATGGAAGGGAGAGGAAGATATACGTAGAGAGTTGGGACGGGAGGGAAATGTATGGGCAGACTGAAGAAGTTGAAGAAGAATGTATGGACAGAAGAAAAAGAAGAATTCGATGCAATATTAAATCTACGGAGGTGTTAGGGTCGAAAGTTTGTTTGGAGTACCCCAGATCATGTACGGCTAGGTGACCTGCCTAGGCCCCTGGTGGTACTGCATGATAAGATAATGTAACTAGTGTACTTCTTGGTGAGCTGAGCAGAGGACCATGGCACAACTCTTTTCAAACTGGTGCCTCATATCACACCACCACCACCATTAACAACGACAATAATGGTAATAATAATAATAATAATAATAATAATAATAATAATAATAACAATAATAATAATAATAATAATAATAATAATAATAATAAGAAGAAGAAGAAGAAGAAGAAGAAGCCGAAGAAGGCGAAGAACAAAATAAAAAGGAAAGAAGAGGAAATAAGAAAACGAAAAAAAATCAGTCATACAAGTATATGAGGCAATCACAAATAATCAAAGGTCACTTCTTCTTTGCTATCCTTATCTCATTCTAGTAGTTCAGTTACTCTTTTAGGAGCTGCCTAGCATGGGCCAACCGGCCTACTGCAGATATCCTCTCTTCTTATGTTCTTATGTTAACTACTACGATACCAGCTCAATAATAATACAAGCAACATTCCTACCACCACCACCACCACCACCACGACTACTACTACTGCCACTAGTACTACTACTACTACCACTAACAATATAAGGAAAATTTAACACCAGCGCAACTAATATAAACATGACCTAAACTTCAAATTCAGCACCAAAAAATAAGGAAAAACACGAAAAAACGAGAAAAATCAAATACAAACGCACAATGCAATTAATTAATCAGCAAAGATCAAAGAGGCTGGCGAAATTTAATCAACACTCAATCGATGCCACTTAGAGAAAAAAAAAAAGTAAATAAAAAAAATACCCAAGTCCGACGTACGTGCTATTCGGCTCTTTTTTCTCCATTAACTGTATTTTGTAACTTAATCATCTACTTCTGCTTCCGTGTATTTACTACTGTTAGGTGGTTGTATATCTGGGTTTTAGTTACGATTCGGTTAAAAGGTCGATAGTTTGAGGGGTCAGAGCCGAACCTACGTGTGGGCGAACTCTCTCAAAACAACCCCCCGCCAGGCTATCGACCACGGTTTTGTTCTGAATCATTCATTAAACGTTTATTGATTTGGCGGGAAACCTTAGCCTCTTTCTCCCTCTTCTCTCCCCCTCACCCCTCCCCTCCCTTTCCTCTTCTCTCCCCCTCATCCCTCCCCTCCCTTTCCTCTTTCTCTACTTCCCCCCCTCCCTATCTTCCTCTTCCCCTCTTCTCTCCACCCTCACTTTAATTTTTTCACCCTCCCACGCTGTCACGCCTCTCACTCACTCTCTCTCTCTCTCTCTCTCTCTCTCTCTCTCTCTCTCTCTCTCTCTCTCTCTCTCACAGTTCTACCTCTTCCTCCCCCTCTTAATTTTCCTTCTCTTTCCCTCTCCTCTTTTCTCTTCTTTCTCCAAAAATTTCTCTTATCACTCTCTATAAAATTTTTCCTTCCCTTTCACTCTGTTTTTCTTCTCCCTCTTTCCCAAGTATCCTCCTATTCATCTACTCACCTTTTCTCCCCTATTCTCCCCGCCTCTTCCCTTTCCCCTTACCTCCTTCACTCACCTCTTCCTTCCTTCCCCTCCATATCCCCCATCCCCCACTTCTCCTCCTCTCAATCTCCCTGTTTTCTTCCCCCCCCCTTCTTCTCTCTCTCTCTCTTCCTCCCTTTCCTCACTCCTTTTTACATTACTTCGTAGTTTCTTTCCTTCTTTGTGAAATACTGTGAAATACTGCAAATTGGAGGGAGGGAGGGAGGGAGGGAGGGAGGGAGGGAGGGAGAGAGAGAGAGAGAGAGAGAGAGAGAGAGAGAGAGAGAGAGAGAGAGAGAGAGAAGGGGGGGCTCACATCTGTCAAAACACTCCATCATCAACACGACACCACTGACCAATCACACCACACCTGTCAAGTGACGTCATCAGCCCACGCTCTCTCTCCCTCTCTCTCTCTCTCTCTCTCTCTCTCTCGTTTTTTGTTACATATTTGGTATAATGTTTCACCCCCCCTCTCTGTATATGGAAACAGAGACGATAAGTACTTTCAAAAAATGTCTTCAAAGTCTGTCAAAAGTGCTTACTCTCTCTTTTAATTTACATGGATATATTGTAAAATGCACCCTTGGAATCAAACACTGTACTGTTATATCAAGTGACAGTGCGAAATATGATACACACACACACACACACACACACAAATAGACACAAAAATGCACATACACATACATATCCACGTACGTAATGAGCCCGCCTGCATTTCCACACACACAAACATGCAAACAAACGGGAAACATGTAGGGAACAAGTTTTAACCGTGTTCTCGCTTTGTTAATTCTGGGAGTGGAGTTGTGTGTGTGAATATTTATGAGGTCCTGTGTGTGTGTCTGTGAACAGGTGTATGTGGGTATGTGCACGTGTCTGCATGGATGTATACGAAAGAATATTTATGGATGTGACTGAATGTTTCCTTGATGAAGATTAATTATGATGATGTTAATAATTGCTTTTACACACACACACACACACACACACACACACACAACAAACACAATAAACACAACACTAAAATAACTCTTGCTCTCCTTTTTAAACCAGTGTCCGAAACATTCTGAAATCCAGTGAAATACACCTAACTCCAATAAGCCTGTATCATTATGTACCGACACCAATCAACCCTTTTTAGCACCTGGACGATTTTTTTTTTTCTACTTCATCCCTATTATTTCGATGATTTTTCCGAGAGATGGAAATTTTGGAACTGGAGGGGTTACATACAGCCTTCCTCAATCCCCAAATTATAAGAAATCGAAATTAAAAAGAAATCGTCTGGAAATAGAGGGAAAAAAATAACAAAAACACGTCCTCAGGCTGATAAGGTATACTCGTAATTAATTTTCCCGTGATAAGGTATACTCGTAATTAATTTTCCCGTTTCCATGGTCCAGAAGTTCCCTTGAAGAAAAAGAAAAAGGAAAGAAGGAGAGAGAGAGAGAGAGAGAGAGAGAGAGAGAATCGACGTCCTCTGGCAGCAGGGATTAAGAAAACATCCAAGGTACCAGAGTGGGAGGATCTTACGAAAAATAATAATCTTCGTAAGTACTATTTTCTTGGGTCTCTCATGGGGTTTATTTGCAATGGAGATGTGGCGTTAATAATAATAATAATAAATAAATAAATAAATATAAATAAATAAATAAATAAGGGTGTGGTACTTAAGGCGTTA
>NC_136954.1:60214962-60217462 GCF_032717465.1 Coenobita brevimanus | reverse complement strand
GGAGGGAGGGACAATGAGGTAGGGAGAAAGAGTGGAAGAGAGAGGAGAGGGAGTGTGGGAGGAAAGGAGGAAGACAGAGGGAGAGAGGGAGAGGGGATGGGACAGTAAGGTAGGGTGGAAGGGTGGAGGAGAGAGAAGAGAGTTTAAGAGGATGGGAGGAAAAGACAGGAAGAAGGAAGGAAGAGTAAGGTAGAGTTGAGGGGAGTGTGGCAGAGAAGACAGGGAGGGAGGGAGGGAGGATGGAGGGAGAGTAAGGGAGGGAGCAACAGGGCGAATTACCGAACAATATATCATGATTTGGGAAGAAGGAAGGAGGTGGGGAGGGAGGATGGGAGATAAGTAGGGAGAGGGAGAGAGAGCGGTAAGGAAGGAAGGAGAGGGAGGGAGAGAAACAGGGAAGGGGGAGATGAACACGAAAAAATTAAAGCAAAGATAAATGCAGAGAGAGAGAGAGAGAGAGAGAGAGAGAGAGAGATCAAAGAAGAAATTGAATTGGATATATGCGAAAGGGCTCCCCCCCCCTCTCTCACATACCAATTTCCCCTCCATCTCTCTAGCTCACTCTCACTCACTCACATATTTCCATACTCTGTCTTTTATGTTTCTATTCTTTCTCTCTCTCTCTTTCTCTGTATATTTCCTTTCCAACGCTTCAGAGAGAGAGAGAGAGAGAGAGAGAAGGGGAGGCTGAGTGAGTCATTCTCTCTTTAATTTTTACTTTCTCTCTCTCTCTCTCTCTCTCTCTCTCTCTCTCTTATATTCATCCTCTCTCCTACTTTCTCTTATATATTTTTTTCTCTATCTTTATATCTTTGTTCTCTTTCTCTCCTCTCCTCTCTTCTCTCTTTTCCTCTCCTTCCACTTCACCTTGTTGCTGACTCGTCAAGCCTCTCTCTCTCTCTCTCTCTCTCTCTCTCTCAAATCTCCCTCCAGCCGTCGCGACAGGTATTTCCCTCTCTCTCGTTTCCTCCCTTCCCCCTTTCTCCCCCTCATGTGTCTTTTCCCCCCTTCTTCCTCCCTCTCTCCTTTTCTTCCAATCTCTCCCTCTCTCTCTCTCACTCTCTTTCCATACTCCCTCAGGGTTACCTTTTTCCCTCCCCAATCTCCCTCCATCCATCCCGGAATCTCTCTCTCTCTCTCTCTCTACCTACCTACCTTTTCCCTTCCCTACTAACCATGTATTTACTCCACCTACCTACCAACGTGCTCACCTTTATTCCTACTTACCTACCTCGTTCTTCTGTTCTCCCCTATCCACTACCTACCTATCTATTTGCTTTCTTTTCAACAAACCTAATATCCTGCCTACCTACCTACCGACCTGCCTACCTGCTACCTATCTACTAACATATCTACCTACCTACCTACCTACGACCATTCCTTCCTATCTGTTCACTATTGTTTTCTTGATCTCTACCTCCCCCCTTCCCCTCTCCCTGTTCCTTCTCTCTCTCTCTCTCTCTCTCTCTCTCTCTCTCTCTCTCTCTCTCTCTCCAGCCTGTGATCTGGTCCCTTTAACGGAGGCGTCTGTATCCACCACCCTAATACTACCCCTCCCTCGCTGTCTGAGAGAGAGAGAGAGAGAGAGAGAGAGAGAGAGAGAGAGAGAGAATGTATCTAAGCTGGGGATGGTAAGTCAGAGAGCAAAAGGAAAAAATGGTACTGCATGTAAAGAGAGAGAGAGAGAGAGAGAGAGAATGTATCTAAGCTGGGGATGGTAAGTCAGAGAGCAAAAGGAAAAAATGGTACTGCATGTTAAGAGAGAGAGAGAGAGAGAGAGAGAGAGAGAATGTATCTAAGCTGGGGATGGTAAGTCAGAGAGCAAAAGGAAAAAATGGTACTGCATGTAAAGAGAGAGAGAGAGAGAGAAAGAAACACACCATCTACGCCACAGTGTTACCAAAGAGTCACTCACCACAACAATGTCTCTCAAGTTTTTTTTTTTTCCACCTTTCTTAGCGTACTTTCCTTTGCTACTTATTCATATATACAAATTTAACTTTCTTACGGACGCTAATTATACCGTTTTAATACAGACACAGAGGGAGATTACTGAGGTGATATATGTAGAAAAAAATCGCTAAGGGAGAGATGTCAGGGAAAATTAAAAACAGCTTGAAATCTGACCCACAGTGTAATTCCATGGCAAAAGCGGGAACTTGCAATCGATTTATTTATTCATTTATTTATCTATTTATTTTTTTATTATTTTTATCCAGCATTAAACGTTGTCTGTAATTACGAAAACGTGAATTTTAAAAGTTGTATTCTCTATATAAAAAATCACAAGAGCCAGGTTATGTTAGCTATATGAATCTTTGGATGCCCCCCCCGGTGTGTGTGTGTGTGTGTGTGTGTGTGTGTGTGTGTGTGTGTGTGTGTGTGTGTGTGTGTTCAAGCCTCACCACGTCTACACTAACGCCAACACACTTCACTTGGGTGACTGCAATCAGAATACTTTTAATTACATCCGGTCTATTATCACCTTCCCTGTAATGAC
>NC_136954.1:60187462-60207462 GCF_032717465.1 Coenobita brevimanus | reverse complement strand
TCTCTCTCTCTCTCTCTCTCTCTCTCTCTCTCTCTCTCTCCTATCCTCCCTCTCACTCTCTCTCTCTCTCTCTCTCTCTCTCTCTCTCTCTCTCTCACACATAATTTTTCGTCCATCATTCTTTTTTTCCTTACCTTACTCATCATTATCATCGTCATCATCATCATCATATCTCTCTCTCTCTCTCTCTCTCTCTCTCTCTCTCTCACCCCAAGCCTGCCACCCTAAGCCTGCCTAATGCTCCTTAAAGCGTGTTACTTAGGCCACGTCAAATCCCTTAACTTAACGCCTTGGGAATTTAAGTATTGGGTTTCTACTTAACTACTTACCTACCAAACTTATGGCTATGTAAGTATTCGGTGTCTTATTTAACAACTTACCTACCTACCTACCTACCAACAACTTACCTACCTACCTACCTACCAAATTTATAGGTATTTAAATTCTGCGTTTGTAATACTTACCTACCTACCCATGAAACTTACGGTAAGTACTGGGTTTCTACTTGTCTACTTACCTATGAATGTTGTAGGTACTTAAGGACTGCGTTTCTGTTTACTACTAAGATAGCTGTTGGTTAAGGATAAGTATTTCAGTAAGTACTAAAAACTCTCCCAAAGTACTTCAGTAACATTCACAGGTATTTTTCTGCTGGCGTTCTCTCCATCTACAGTACGTACTTATCTACCCAGTGAGAACCTACTTACCTACTTATCAACCCACCTCAAAAACTTACAACCCTTTAAGTATTCGATTTCTACTTATAAACCTCAACTATACACTTTTTACATTAACCTGGCCTAAAATTTCCATCTCTCCATCTTGAATTCTGAGTTCTAACGAGAGATTAACATAAGAACATGATGCAAGTCACGAAGAAGTGCTATGGAAAGGATGGAAAGCCATAGTACTGTCTCATCC
Organism: Coenobita brevimanus; assembly: GCF_032717465.1. Classification (NCBI taxonomy): domain Eukaryota; kingdom Metazoa; phylum Arthropoda; class Malacostraca; order Decapoda; family Coenobitidae; genus Coenobita; species Coenobita brevimanus. The sequence continues at coordinate 60,206,541 of NC_136954.1, read as the reverse complement.
TGCCACTGTGCTACGTGAAACAAGCTACAGGACAAAAATCTGGGCCAAGTAAATGTGAAAGGAGTATAACACACCTGCCTACTTAAGAACAGGTATGTACTGGGTTCTTAGATACTTATATGTTTACTTAAGACATTTCGTAGTTAGGCTATTCCTACTTTTCTCTCCTTTATTTATTTGTACATTGTTTTTATTTCTCTTTTCTCTGGTTATTCTGTTATGTATTTATTTTTATTCTTAATGCTTGCTTGTTTTATTTCTTCTCCTTCTCTGTTTTCACCTTATTTCTCTCTCTCTCTCTCTCTCTCTCTCTCTCTCTCTCCTCTAAGGTGTCTGAAGGCTTTAATACACGAAATCCGACACTCTCTCTCCTCCCCTCAGCCTGTTAGTTCTCTCTCTCTCTCTCTCTCTCTCTCTCTTCGATCACTTTCTTCCTTCTCTCATTTTTTTTCAGCTTCAATTCCCTTCACCTTGTTTCACTTTCTCTTCTCACACACACACACACACACACACACACACACACACACACACACACACACACACTCTCTCTCTCTCTCTCTCTCTCTCTCTCACACACACACACACACACAAAATAAAACAATGAGGGAAAAATATGAACGCCAGAAAAGTAAATCACGAGAGAGAGAGAGAGAGAGAGGGGGGGATAAGCCAGGTAAACTTTGTACCTTGGCTAATTAATTAAAGATGTAATGAAACCCATGGGACGTTTCAAATTTCACACACAGCACTACAAGTTTCGAGGCCAAGAAGTCTATCATCATCATCATCATCATCACCTCGCTCTCTCTCTCTCTCTCTCTCTCTCTCTCTCCTGGCAGGAAGTTTTAAAGACCTTTTAGTTTCCGTAGCCAAGGAAGTTCTTTATTGTTTTCATTTTGTCCCTACGATATTTTCCTCTCTCTCCCTCCATCCCTGTCTCCCTGTCTGTCTCTCTCTCTCTCTCTCTCTCTCTCTCTCTCTCTCTCTCTCTCTCTCATTTTTTTCACACTGTCTTATTTCAAATTATCTATTTCTTCTTTACTGCCTCTCTCTCTCTCTCTCTCTCTCTCTCTCTCTCTCTCTCTCATTTGTCTTCACATGCTCTTCCCTCAACTTCACATCATTCTGTTCTTTTATTCCCTCTCACTGCCTATCTCATTCCTATTTCATATCTCGTTTTTTTCTTTTTCCCTATCTTTACATGCCACCTTTCCATTCTTTTCCATCCCTCCTTTCCCTTTTCCCTTCCTTCTGAACACCATTCCATCCCCTCTCATTCTTACCTTCCTCTACCTATCCCATTCCCAGCCTTCCTTACCACCTCCATTTCTTTCCCAGCCCTTCCTTTATCGATCCACCCCATTATTTAATTCTATCTCCCTTTCTCTTCCCTTCCTTACCTTGTTCTTTCCTTTCTAACCATTTACTTCCCCATTCTTTCTCTTCTTTTCTTCTCACGTCCATTCTCTTCACTTTCCATTATCATCTTTTCTTCTATCTGTTCCCTTAATATCCTTCCCCTTTCTCTCCTTTTCCTTCCTCTTCCTTTTTCTCCACTTCCTTCCTCTTCCCTTTTCTCCTTTTCCTTCCTCTTTCCTTTTATCCTTTTCCTTCCTCTCCCTTCTTTTCTTTTTCCATCCTCTTCCCTTTTCTCCTTTTCCTTCCTCTTCCCTTTTCTCCTTTTCCTTCCTCTTCCCTTTCCTCCTTTTCCTTTCTCTTCCCTCTTCTCTCCACTTCCTTTTTCTCCTTTTCCTTCCTCTCCTCTTTTCTCCTTTCCCTTCCACTTCCCTTTTCTCCCATCCCTCCTCTTCCTTCTTTTCCCCTTCCCTTCCCTTTTTTACAAAACATTTGCTTTGTCTTGTCTTTCTTTCTATTCCCTTCCCCCTCCTTTTCTCTTTCCCTTATCATCTCTTCCTTTCTCTTTCCCACTCACTTTCATTCATTTTCCCTTATCCTTTCCATTCCCTCGCTTCCTTTTCCATACCTTTCCCTTCCCTTCCCTCGCCTCCCCTCCCCTCCCATTCCCTCTCTCGCCTCCCCTCCCTTCCCTTCCCTTTCCTTCTCTCTCCCCCCCTTCCCCTCCCTTCGCTTCCCTTCCCTCCTCTCCCCTCCCTCCCTTCCGCTCCCCTCCCCTCCCTTCTGTATAAAGGCTTCGTTAATTACTTGTAACTTGTGTCAACTACCCCTCTTCTCTCTCTCTCTCTCTCTCTCTCTCTCTCTCTCTCGTACGTACCTGTAGTCAGGGAAAACCAATTATCGAAATAACGAAAAATCACACAGTCAAAAGAAAATAAAGTGAAGAAATTCAGCAGAGAAAACATCGTTAACACTTTACCGGACATAAAAAAAAAAAAAAAAAATCCAAATTTATACATGAATTCCGTTAATAATTCCTAAACAACGAACTGCTTGACCATACAAAACAAAAGAAAAACACAGTATATATATATATATATATATATATATATATATATATATATATATATGAGTTGCGATTTTAAATAATTCTGAAACTGATTATGAAACTAAGTTCTGCTGATCATTAAACACATAGGCTACTTCGTTTATCCCCTTCAAAGTTCTACCCTCCCTTACCCGCACATCCTGCATAAAGTTATGAAGGGTATATACTCGTAACATCAACAAAACTCCATCATCATACCTCTCGCCAACACTAGGTAAGCACCAAAACAAAGATGGCGGCGTATCGTACCATATATGAATGAACCAATCACAGGCGCTTGCTGCTGCGCTGCCGTTACTGCCTCATTAACACGATAATAACACGCGATAATTGCCTGTTTGCCGCGGGTGGGGTTAATTATGTTATTCTGGGATCATTTGTAAAAATAAATGAGGCTAAATGGAGGTGGTGTGATGGTGATGTGATTTTTTACGTACATGCAATTTATGTAAAGGTGGGTTTATGGGATGATGGTTGCTCATCAGCATATCAAAATCATCATATATAATCTACATACAGACAGGCAGGCAACGGACGGTAGACATAATATCTATAATGATATTTTTCACTGCAAAATAGTAGGAACTAAACGCTGACACCTTGTCAAAGTTGCCCATTTTTTAAGAAGATACAGAGAAAGCAAAAATCAAGATAATTCCAGTTTAACAGATGCCTGGACACAATAAGACTGGAGGTCGTAGGCAAAGGGAAAAACGGGAGGAGGACTGCTCTAGATTTGACCAGATATATAAAAAGGACTGGAAATGGACTGAAAATACCAGTTATTTCTTATATCTGACCTGTACCCCTTAAAAATATAGTTAGACACTGATAACTAGCAGCCAATTCCATACTAACACCTCTAAGGTGTAGGGATCCGAGGCTAGGATACAGTACTGTTGGTTGGGGAGGATGTCGAGCTTACACACTAGTGGCATCATATAGTGGAAAACCTGTCATCGCTTCTTGGAATTTTGAAACCATGCGGGCAAAAAAAAAAAATCATGGGCAAATAGGCAGACAGTCAGACAGGCAGGGATTGACAGTGACAGCCGAAGAGGTAGGTATGTAAAGACGGTTAAAAATAGATTGATACATACAGGCACCTTACGAACTGACAGACGCTTCGTAATTCCAAGGCCAACAGACAACCTCACATCTTCCCATCACCAGCTGTGCACTAATACCCACCGTCTACACCGGGTTCTACCACACCGCCACACCCGCCACCTGCCTCACACTACTCCTGGCACTACACCACACCACCACATTGCTCCTTCACCCCGAGGATATAATTTTCGTATTTTTTTCCTGCCACTAGATGATTTTTTTTTTAATTTTTGGAAAGACAGGAAAAGAAAGAGGGCTGGAAAGAAACTACACTAACTCCTTTATTATTCTTCCTTAGCCAAATATAATCGTCTGTGGCGGGATGAATAAAGAATGAAAAGATGTGACCGTGTTGAAGGAGTTAACTCTCTACCGCATCAACCACACTAATCTATTTTCTCTGCCACACCACCACATCCTTCCCTGTCCACCTTCAACATTTCTCCTCTCATCTCCCCCTCCTCTCCACTCTTCTCTCGCCTTTCCTCTCTTTTCCCACCTTCCCTCCTCCACTCCTTTCTTTTCTCTCGTCTTTCCTCTCTTTTTCCACCTCCCTTTTTCCTCTCCTCATCCTCTCTTTTCTTTTCCCGTCTCCCCTTCCCCTCCTCTCTTCTCTTTTTCCTCCTCCTATCCTCTTCCCTACCTCTTCCTCTCCTCTCTTCTCCTCCGTCTCTGTTCCTTTCCTTCTTCCACTCCTCTTTTTCATCCTCCTCCCTTCTCTGTCTCTTTTTCTCTTCTCATTTTTTCTTTTCATAACTTCCTTCCTCACCTCTTCCTCTTTTAATTTCCTTTCCCTGCTTCCTCCTTCTACTTTTTGATTTGATTACTTAATTACATCTTCCTCCCCTTCTCTTCTTTTTTTAATATTCTTTTATCCTGTGTTCCCTCATTTTCACCCTCCTTCCTGTTCTTACCTACGTTTTTAATTCTTGCACACCGTCTTATTATTACTATTATTATCATTGTTATTATTATTATTATTATTATTATCATTATTATTATTATTATCATCATCATCATCATTATTATTATTACTTATACATTCATTTTTCTTCTCCTCCCCTTCCTCCTTTCCACTTCCCCATCCTCTCTTTTTCGTTTCATTTCTATGCCTTCCTTTCCTCCCTCCTTCCCATTTCTGCCATCCTTCCTTCCTCCCTCCTTCCCATTTCTGCCATCCTTCCTTCCTCCCTCCTTCCCATTTCTGTCATCCTTCCTCCTCCTCTTTCTCTCCATCTCAAACTCTTCTTCCTATTCTTTTTTCTCACGCCACTCCCTTCTTGTCCCTCCTCTTCTAAGTTTCCTTATTCCCTTACACTCAATCATTTTTCTTCCCTTCCAAACCTCCTTCCTCTTCTTCTTCCCCTTCCTCCTCCTCCTCCTCCATCATCTTTTTCCCTTATCTTCTTTCTCCTCCATCTCCATTACCTCTCTCCCTTTCATATTTTTCTTCCTCTCACAGTCTTCTTTTTCCCCTCTCCCTCCTACGCAGGGAACAAGGAAGAAAGGGAGAAGGGAAGAATAAAGAGATGATTCAGTTGCGCTCTCTCTCTCTCTCTCTCTCTCTCTCTCTCTCTCTCTCTCACACACACACACACACACATGATGCCATTTTCGCTGTCTTTGTTCTCTCCATTTATCTTCACTCAATTTCATTCTTTTCCTCGTCGCTATCTCTCTGACATTTTCTGAGAGAGAGAGAGAGAGAGAGAGAGAGAGATGTAAATTTGAAGGGAAAGTGGGAGACGGGGGGGGACGGGGAGGGGGAATGAAGTGATGTAAATTCGAGTTGAGAGAGAGAGAGAGAGAGAGAGAGAGAGAGAGGACGGAATTAAGAAAAAAAGGGAGAAAAGGGAGGAAAGGCGAAAGAGAAACAGGACGGGGAGTAATGAAAGATGAATGGAGAATTGCAGGAAAGATAGAAAAAAAGGTGGAAGAGGAAGGGAAAAGGAGGGAGGGAGAATGAGGAAGGGACGGAGACAGAAACAGGAATGAGGAGAGAGAGGGAGGAGAAAGAGAGGAACGAGAAGAGGGAGGGTGGGGAAAGAGGGAGAGGAGATGGAGGAAGGAGGAACAGAATGAAGGAGGGAAGGAAGGAAAGCCGAAAAGAGGAAGAGAAATGGAGAAGAAAGAGGAGAGAGAGAGAGAGAGAGAGAGAGAGGGAAGGAGAATGATCATACCAGAAGGCGCTGTGGAAGGGGAGAAAGAGGGAGGAAGGGAGAGAGAAAGAAGCAGAAGCGGAGGGAGAGAGCGTGAGGAACGCCGAGGGAGGACGGAAGGAAGACAGGGAGAGGGAGGGAGAGAAATAGGGGAGGGAAAGAGACAGTAATTTTTGACAGACGGGAAATTCCCATGGTGAGAGGGGAGACGGGGAGGGAAAGAGGGAGGGAGGGAGGGATAGAAACAGGAGGAGGGAGAGAGGAGGAAGAGGGAAGGAAGCAGGAAAGGAGGGAGGGAGTGAAACAGGGAGGAGAAAGGAGGAAGAGGAAGAAAGGAAGTAGGAAAGGAGGGAAGGGGAAAAACAAGCATAAGGAGAATGGATGAAGAGGAAGAAAGGAAGTAGGGTTGGAGGGAGGGAGGGAGAGATGAGAAGGAAGGTAGAGGAAAACAAACAGATGGGGATGGAAAACGTGACATAACATACAGACAGACACAGAACGATCGACTGATAGAGAAAGAGAGAGAGAGAGAGAGAGAGAGAATTATGAGGCGACATCAAACAGACCACACAGACCGTTCAGTTCTTTCTACGTGATCCGGCCTCAGCAATAACATAAACACTTACTATAGTCCACTCACTTTAACTTGGATCATATTTGCATCCTTAACCTATTTCCCGTAGCTCAGTGGTGGACCAAGACAATTCTTCGGCTCTGAAACCTCTTCCATACTACTTCTTGGTGACTTGCATCATATTTAACCGTCAAGCCAATGTTACTTATCAGCATTCATGATAGAAAGATGGCAATTTTACGCCAAGGAAGTGTATATATCCAACCACCGGGCTCTCCAGTAGTCATCCGTATAGTAAAACACACACACACACACACACACACACACACACACACACACACACACACACACAGAACCCTAGAAGGAAACTTTTTAACAGTAGGAATAAGTGCTAAAAATTTAGGCTCACTTTCTATGAACTAGAGTATTCCAACAAAGTATTCCTAGTTCTTAGTTTTCATATATTTAGCCTTTCCTTTGCTATACAAATATACTTATCTACCTGTGTGGGTTATACTCCACTACTTCATACCCATATATATTTCTGTACTAAGAGTTTAACATACGTACTGTACAATCAAGGCCATAAATTTGTCTAGCAGTTCACCATTTCCACTTCTACCTTCCCCCTACAATCAAACACTCATTAAGCTGACAAAGGCTTGATATGTGTCTCTAATATATAAAGTGTTCACCACTTCCCTTCTCACGTCCTTCCGCTACCTATCTCTCGTAAGGTGGATGAGAACTGATATAATTTTTCTCTTTGATATGATGGGGGAAAAAGTGACGGATATTCTCACATGGTTAAATACATGAAAGAGAATAGGTGACGATTTTTTTACCTTGACTACACAGTCAAGAAAAAAAAATATATATATATATTCCCTAGTTTGCCCGAGGAAAATTTACAAATGACGAAATGCAACGAAAATCCAATCTCCACTAATGCGTGTCTCAGATGGTTCGATTTTTTTTCGTTATGTATTCGTTCAAAGTACGGAAGATACATGCACGAACTCACACCCAACCAGAACCCTACAAATAAATATATACACTAAAAAAAGCAAGAAATTATATATACAAAAATGATTATGAACAAACAAATATTCATAAGCTATTCTCTCTCTCTCTCTCTCTCTCTCTCTCTCTCTCTCTCTCTCTCTCTCTCTCTCACCTGGGGGCACTGTGACCTCCGCCCCCACTGTTTACATTCCATTACCTTGGAGACTCACGAGGGGGTAAGACGTCTACCCGAGCACGTAAAGTCGCCTCTGTTTACGTCTAAGACGAAGGGATAGAGGGAAGAAGAGATGGATAGAAGGGATAGAAGGAGAAAGAGATAGATAGAAAAATGGACAGAAGGAAGAGAAGATAGACAGAAACAGGGAGAGAAGGAAGGAGCTATAGACAGAAGAAGGGATAGACGGAAGAAGAGAAAGGTAGATGGAGATATAGAGGGAAGAGATAGAGAGAAGAAGAGATAGAAAAAGATAGACAGAAGAAGGGATAAAATGAAGAAGAGACAAATAAAAGACGGGATAGAAGGAAGAAGAGATAGACTGAAAAGACAGAGGGGATGATGGGTAGATAGAAAACAAGTGAACGTCTACCCAAGTACGTAAAGTTGGCTCTGTTTACGTCTAAGATGGGGATAGAAGAAGGGACTGAAGGAAGAAGAAATAGACAGAAGAGATAGAGGGGATGATAGGCAGACAGAAAAGTGTGAAACAGAATGGTATTAGACGACACGAGGAGAGAGAAAAGATGACTTAAAAATGGAAAATGTCTACTTGTGTATGGACTGTCGCCTTTGTTTACATCTCAGAAGGTGACGATAGGAAGGACGATTGATATGGATAGATAGATAGATGGATGGAGAGATAGACAGACAGATAGATGGACAGATAAACACACAGACAGGTAGATAAATGGATGGATGGATGGAAGGAAACGAAGAATGATGGAAAGAGTAAAGGGAAGGAGAGTCAGACAAAAGGAAACATAAATAAAAGAGAGAAGGACAGAATAAAGGGATAAGTGAAGGAAACGAAGGAATTACTGGAGGAAGAAAGATGGATTTGAAGAACTGGAAGGAAGCAGTGATAAGAGGGAGAAGAGAATGAGCAAAACGAGAGACGGTGGAAGGACAAAGGAATTAAGAAGGGGAAAGATAAAAGGATGAATAGAAACAAAGAGGAGAGAGAGAGAGAGAGAGAGAGAGAGAGAGAGTCTACAGTAAAGTGGCAAAGACATCTTGAGGACAGATCAAAGACGTCTAACCCCACCCAGAATGTCGCCTGTGTTTACTTAAGATGGGTGGCCAAGGAAACGGAAGGAAGGGAGGAAGAAGGAAGATCAGGAGGAGGAGGAGGAAAGAGGAAGATCAGATGGAGGAGGAAAAAGAAAGATCAGGAGGAGAGGGAAAGAGGGAGATCAAAAGGAAGACGAGCGAGGAAAATCAGAAGGAAGAGGGAAAGAGGAAGGTAAGGTAGAGGGAATATAAAAGAAGAACAGAGGTGGAAAAGAGAAACAGGAAAGGAAATAAAAGAGAATGTGAGAAGGATAGAGACTAAAGATGACGGAGGCTGGGAGAGGAATATTAAGAAAAAAATATCAGTCAAAATGATGGACAAGGAACAGCTGACTATTAAATAAAAAAACAAAAACAAAACTACTTCTTTGTTTCTATCTTACCCACCCATCTATCTATCAGTCTAATAATTTATCTACTGTAATACGCAAAATAAATCACTGAGTAAGATTCGTAACGAAGCCACTTACGTCAATTAGAATACGGGCCACTACCGAGGGACCAAAGCAACCCCGAAGACGACGATGATATTGGTGGCCCGAAGGGAAAGGATTGTCTAGTCTATGCACACAGCGACACTGAAGAAGAAGAAGAGAAGAACAGAAGAAGAAGCAATTGACAGAGAAGAAGAACAGGAAGAAAAGAAGAACAGGAAGAAGAAAAGAAGAACAAGATGACGATGATGAAGTAGAAAAGGAGAAGAAAAAGAAAAGAATAAGAAAAGATGAAAACAAGAAAAAACAGAAGAAAAGAAAAATCAAGAAAAAGAAAAGAAAAAAATGAAGAAATCACAAGAAAAAATGAAAAGAAAAACAGAACAAGGACACAAAAGAAATGAAGAAAAAGAGAAGAAAAGACGAAGCAAAGAAGTAGCCGCCATCAAAGCAGCACTACCACCTTCGCGAGGGCCACAAATCCCTTTATCACTGTTATTCTCGTCTCATTAAACATTCTGCACCGGAAGCTATCTACTGCTTTTTGTGCTAGGAACAATTTCAGTCCCATGGCTTTTTCTTCTTCCTGTTTTTTCTTCCTTTCCGTCTTTCTTTTTGGTTTCTTTCGTTTCTTCCTTCCCTTCCTTTTCTTTTCTTCTTTTTCATTCACTCTAAAAATCTTACTCTGCCTGAATGAATTTTTCGAAGTGGGGGGGGGGTAATGGTGGCCTTCATTAATCGCTGCAGCACGAGAGGTCTTTCCTACACTAACAAAATCCTCTGATGTAACAAAAAAAAAAAAAAACGTAAGTCACTAAGTCGAAGGAGTTAAACTAAGATAATACTTGGACCATGATAGTCGACCCCAGAGAATTACCAGAGTTATATTAATCTATCAGCTCAACTAGACAGAAATTGAGAGCAAAATAATGACAGATAGATATACAGGCAGATAGACAGGTAGATGCTGGTGGTGGTGTCATGCTTCTGCAATACACGCTAGCTAGCATCTTATGACTATTTAATTTGAGGCAAGCTTTTCGGCTCAAAAACATTACCAAAAGCATAAGGAAAAATGAAAATGTGAAAAAGGGAAAAACAGGAAAATCTTTGGTAGACAGAGTACTGAGGACAAAGGTGTGGAGATGGAAGATGGGGAGAAGGAAGAGAAGGAGATGGAAGAAGGGGAAGAAAGAAGGTGGAAGATGGGGAAGAAGGAAGAGGGAGGATGGAAGAAGGGGAGAAGGAAGAAGGAAGAGGGGGGAAAAGGAAGAAGGAAGAGGGGGAAAAGGAAGAAGGAAGAGGGGGAAAAGGAAGAAGAGGGGGGAAAAAGAAGAAGGAAGAGGGGGGAAAAGGAAGAAGGAAGAGGGGGGAAAAGGAAGAAGGAAGAGGGGGGGAAAAGGAAGAAGGAAGAGGGGGGAAAAGAAAGAAGGAAGAGGGGGGAAAAGGAAGAAGGAAGAGAGGGAAATAGGAAGAAGGAAGACGGGGAGAAGGAAAAGAAGGAGAATAAGAGGGGAAAAAAGATGAAGGAAGAGGGGGAGAAGGGAAGATGGAAGCGGGGGAGAGGGAGAAGGAAAAGGGGGAGACGGAAGAAGGGGAGAGAGAATATGAGCAGAAGGAAGAGGGGGAGGCAGAGACGTGGTATTACAGAAGGAGTTACTAGGATGACTGTCATGCAAAGGTGAAGCCAAACATGCACTGGTCAGGCAGAGAGAGAGAGAGAGAGAGAGAGAGAGAGAGAGCATGGCCAACTTAAAGATCCCAACAAGCAAATAAACCAAATACATATATACCAACACACTTACCTATTAACACACACACACACACTTCTTCTCTCCCCTCCTCTTCCTGTTCTTTTATCCCCTTCTACCATTTTTCCTCATCACCTCTCTCTCTCTCTCTCTCTCTTTTCCCTCTCCCCAAGGCATAGCAGTGTACCTACTAGCTCTAATTAATTATCAAGAGGTACATCACCTCCTCCACTCTTATATTTACCTCTCTCTCTCTCTCTCTCTCTCTCTCTCCAATATATATGTATTCTCCCGTTTTTCATGATCATCTTACCGCAGTTCAACTCTCTCACGTTATCTTTCTATCGTTTTATTTTACATCTATTCTCTTCCTTTTCTCTTTCTGGTTCTCATTTTCTCTCTTTTCTCTCTCACGCCCCTCTCTTTAATTCTCTCTCTGTCCCTTATTTACCTCCTTCTCCTCCCTCACTTTTCTCTCCCTACCTTTTCCCCTCTCCTCCCCTCCCCCCTTCCTCTGACACCGCATATCCCCATGATGGATCGTATGAGGGTCGGTCTCTCTCTCTCTCTCTCTCTCTCTCTCTCTCTCTCTCTCTCTCTCACACACACACACACACACACACACACACACACACACACACACAAGAAATAAGAATGCACTGTTTTTAATTAGTTACCTGGCGTCTTCCGGTGCACCTGAGTACCGTACAACACTATAGGTAATAAAAAAAAAATATTGTTTCCAGTGAGCTCACAATAATTAAGTCTTCTCTACAAGTTAAAGTCTGTCTCTCTCTCTCTCTCTCCCTCTGTCTGTCTGTCTGTCTGTCTGTCTCCCTCTCTCTCTCTCTCTCTCTCTCTCTCTCTCTGAAATACGGCAAACGTCAAGCTATACATACCCCAATCGCCCACCCTCTCCTCCCCCCCGCCACCCACACCACCTACACACACAAACACACACTCGGTGGTCCCATACACACTACCACAACACATAACACCGCCTAACACACAGCCACCACACACATACCACACTACCAACTACCACACCAACCACTCCGCCACCAGAACACTACCACAACCACCACACCAACACCACATACCTGCAACACCACTGTCACAACTACCGCACCATTACCACAACTACCACCCACCTACCACACCACTACCACAACTACCACCCACCTACCACACCACTACCACAACCACCACACCACTATCACAACTGCCAACACCAACCTATTAAAAAACAAAAAATTTAAATCTCTTTTTAAATGGAAAGAATCACTATGCAAATAACCATCAAAATAGACTCTACCAACATTTTCGACTACCAACATTTTCAACTACCAACATTTTCAACTACCAACATTCTGACTACCAACATTCTGACTACCAACATTTTCAACAACCGACATTCAACACAATCAACATTTTCAACAACCGACATTCAACACAACCAACATTTTCAACAACCAACATTCAACACAACCAACATTTTCAACTACCAACATTCAACACAACCAACATTTTCAACGACCAACATTCAACAACCAATATTTTCGACTACCAACATTCGACACAACCAACATTTTCAACTACCAACATTCGACACAACCAACATTTTCAACTACCAATATTTTCGACTACCAACATTCTGACTACCAACATTTTCAACTACCAACATTTTGACTAATAACATTTCGACTACCAACATTTAGACCACAACATTTTGACTACCAACATTTACGCTACCTGCATTTTAGATTACCAACATTTTTGCAGCCAAATTCAATCAACCAATATTACAAAAATATACATGCCATCAAACAATCCCCCACCACAACAACTACCACAACCATAATCACTACCATCTCCACAACCACATCTAAAAAACAAACTACCACCGCCACCTTCACTAACAGCCTACCACAACCACCACCAGCACAACCACAGCTATCACAACTACCACAACCAGTACCACAACTACCCCCACCATCACCACCGTATCTACCACAACTACCACCACCACCACAACCATTCCTACCACAACTACTACCCCCAGTACCATAAAAACCACAACCATCACTAGTAACAGAACTATCACCACCACAATTACCACGACTACCACCACAGCAACCATCACTACAGCTACCATAATACCGACCACAACTATAGCTACCAGAGTAACCATTCCTACCACCACCACTACCACAACCACCACCATCGATCCAATAATGGGGAAGCATAACAAGAATATTAATTGACTTTTCTGCCTATAACAGTCTCTCTCTCTCTCTCTCTCTCTCTCTCTCTCTCTCTCTCTCTCTCTCTCTCTCTCTCTCTCTCTCTCTCTCTCTCCGAAGTGCTATTTTATTTTTATTTACTAAATGTTTTTGTCCGGGTAAAATATTGACGGCAATGAAAACGATGGATATATGGATGAATATATGAATGAGTGAATGAATGAACGGGTGGATGGATGAACGGATGGATGGATGAACGGATGGATGGATGAATGAACGGATGGATGGATGGATGGATGGATGGATGGATGGATGAATGAACAGACAGGCAGATATAAAAATAGATGGATGGATGGATGGACAATGGGTACTTGGATGGCAGAGTGGATGGGAGACAGATGTATGGATGGATGAATGGATGGCTAAACGGAAGAGAAAAATAAACAAGAACCCTGGCAGTCGGAAAAACAGAAAGCACGTAGCCAATAGACAGACAGATCGAAAAAGATAGATAGCCATGTAGAAAGATAGACATAAATAGATAGGCAAATAGCCAGACATAGATACCCTGTAGACAGATGGATATAGATACTACGATACACAAACAGGTATACATAGATAGATAGATAGATAGATAGACTGATAGATACACATGCCAACTGGATAGAGGCAGCAAATTCAGAACGTTGTGTTTTTTATGAATATTGACGAATTGAATTGAATTGTATTGGTTGGGACGATTCCATAATGAGAGAGAGAGAGAGAGAGAGAGAGAGAGAGAGAGAATGTATATGTACGGTATAAATGTATGTGCGCGCATTATATCGATATACACACACACACACACACACACACACACACACACACACACACACACACACAATTTATATTCTACTCTTGCTGCTCCCAGACGATTTCCTTCAGCAAAGACCAACCCCCGTCAGTGAAGGAGTTAATGAAGGCTGTACCTAACCCCGCCAACTGAAAGAAACAGTCATGAAGCCGAATCAAATCGTCTGGAGATGGGGAGGATGAAGTATGTGAGATCCAAGGGGGTTAATAGACAGCAAGGTGTTTACAGAATATTCGACTTAGAGACTGAGGAAATTGATAAACAGATAGGTGCCTTCATAACCTCCAACTCTGCTGGCCGAGGTAATAATTCAACTCTAATTCAGCTCTATAATTCTGGAAACTGATAGACAAATAGACAGATAAACAGACAGACAGACAGACAGAAACAGACAGGCATATGAATAGATAAGGGTTGATAGATTGAGCATATGGATATAGATAGATAAATAAATACAAAAATAATTCTATCCTCATTCATCTCCATAATCCTGGTCTCTATTATTCTCCTTCCTTCCTCCCTTCAGCCTAATATAGCATGATTGAAGAAGCCATGTCATTAAGCAAAGTTAATTATCTCGGGAAAACCAATAATGAGCTTACGTTACTCATAGGGATTCTTGCGAGTTACCCATCATCATCAACACGGTCATCATCATCATCATCATCATCACCATCACAACCACCACCACTACCACTAGCATCATCATCATCATCACCAAAACCACCGCCAACACCACCACCACCACCATCATCATCATCATCATCGTAATCACTATCATCATCATCACCACCATCATCATCATCATCATCCCCTTACCCATTACCTAATAACTCTTGATAACTTTCTTATATGGAGCTGGAGAGCCTATATTCTCTCTCTCTCTCTCTCTCTCCTTTTATTATTTTCTCATCCCTCCCTCTTTCTCTCCCCCCTCCCTCTCCCATGAGACGGAAACTAATCAAAGACACACTAGCATGTTCTCTCTCTCTCTCTCTCTCTCTCTCCTTCAAATCAACTTATCTCTCCCTGTTTAAAATTCCTCCCTCTCTCTATCGTAATTCTCTCCCCTCCTATCTCATTACCTCTCTCCCTTCTTCCTGCCTCTCCTCCCTCCTTCAGTCTCTCCCACTTCTTCCTTTCTTTCCTCTCCTTCCAAAATCTAAAAAACACACACACACACACACACACACACACACACACACACACACACACACACACACACACACACACACACACACACACACACACACGTTACCGAGCTACTATTACTGATATTCTTATGAGTGATTTGTAAGGCAGACCATTTTTGCCCACAAGGAATTACTAACTGTGATTTGGTAAAGATTGAGTATTGCACCTTTGATATTGCCATGTTTCCCTCAAAGAGACCTAGAATAATATCTTTAAGGTTTTATATCAAGGTCCCGGGACACTCTTTGTATACGTATCTTCATCGTCACCATCATCATAATCTTCAATCATTCATCATCATCCCATTTCCTCCTATTTCATTATGGGTTGACATGCACCACACAAATAAATAAATAAATAAATAAATAAAATACAAATAATCAAATAAAATAAAGTGGTAAATAAGCCATTAAACAAAGCAAAACACACCATATATATGCCTTCCAAATCCTCGTCCTGATCCCTAAGGCTCCACACTCCACACAAAGCACCATTATTAAAGGCCGAAGGATTATAATCAGAGGCCAATGTGCACGAATTAATTGCCTCACACTGATTATAGGCGATTTACAGAAGTGGTCTTTGTTTGGGGGTGATTTTAAAGTGGAAGAGTATTAGTGAAATTTTTAATAACTTTATATCATGCGTTGATGTTATTATTGTTAGTGTATTATTATTATTATTATTATTATTATTATTATTATTATTATTATTATTATTATTTGCTTTTTGAGAGGCGAGGTTTTCAGAGCGGGAGAGTATTACTGATGTTTTGGATAATTTTATTCCATGTTCGAATTATTTTCTTATTCTTATTCCTGTTATTATTATTATTATTATCATCATTATTATTATTACTATTGGTTGTTGTTGTTGTAGAAATAGTAGTCGCAGTAGTATCATTTATATTATTACAATCCTTATCTGAACCAATTTTCTTCTTATTGTTATCATTATTACTATTATTATCATCATCATTAGTTTCATAATTTCTCTGGTCACTGATGATGATAATACAAAATTGCAACTCTCTCTCTCTCTCCCTCTCTCTCTCTCATCCACGGGGTCCATCCCACACTCCATCATCTCACTCTAACACTTCATATCCTCTCTATTACACTCCCTCTCATTCTTTCTCTCTCACTCACTTCCTCTCTCACATTCACTCTCTTACTTCTCATTCTCTCTCTCACTCACTAACTCTAAACTTTCTCTTCTTATTTCCTGTCTCACACGTATTATTCTCTTTTCTCTCAGTCCTTTGCTCACATTCACTCACTATCTCTCCTCACTTTCACTTTCACTGTCTTGCTACTTATCACACTTGCGTTTTTCATTTTCTCTCATTACTTTTTCTTTCACACACTGGCTTTCTCTTTCTCCCAGTCACTCAGTTCTCTCCAATCTTACTCATCAATCTGTGTATCTATTTATCTATCTATCTTGCTCCTGCCATCCAACTATATATCAATCTATCTACTTATCTATATATCTATCTGTATATATCCATCTCGCTTCGTCTGCCATCTATCTATATATCAATCTATCTACTTATGTATGTATGTATCTATCTATCTCCCTCCCTCTGCCATCTATCTATACATCAATCAAACTACACACCTATCTATCAGACTATCTATCTAAGTATCCAATCAATCAATCACTGTATAACTCAACCTGTCCCAGTCTATATTAATCTCTTTCTCCCTCCCACTCTCTCTATTCATCACCTGACACCATTAATTCCAACTTTACCAAGCTCACTAACAGGTCAACACACACACACACACACACACACACACACACACACACACACACACACACACACACAACAAAGACGCACATACTGAAGCAAAAAAACATAAACAAAAACTCTCTCTCTCTCTCTCTCTCTCTCTCTCTCTTACCTGTTTTATCCCCGTGAAACTGACCTGAAAGATAAGAAAAAAGGTTTTAGAACCAGACAAAAAGTTGACAAAACAGTAAAATAAATAAAATAAAAAATGGTGGTGGTGATGATGATGATGATGATAGAGGCGGCAAAATGAAATGGAAATGATAGTGATGATGAAAATGATGATTATGGTGGTGAAGGAGACTGTGATGATTGAGACTAATGGTGATGACGGTGGTGGCGATGTGTGATGATGATGATGATGATGATATGTGATATTTTGCCCAAGTGCTCCCTGTGCGTTGTAAAAGGAGAATAAAAAGGGATATTACTACTATTACTCCACATAACACTAATGCCAATGCCACTGCTGCTGCTACTACCACCATCACCAACACCACTGCTACTACTACTACTACTACTACTCCATCCGAGAGTGGGAAAAGATGATGATGATGATGATGATGTTGATTATTATTATTAACCCTCTAATGGTCTAAACTAGAGTATATTATTCCAGTTACTGCCAGGTGATTATATTCAGGCCATAGCGAATTAAACGAGCAGGAGTCTGAGTGTTAACATGCTGATATATATTGTTATTCTTGCTGTTATCACCAAATATTTGCTAATATTTTTGTACCACCACATTAACTTCAAATCTCTCTCTCTCTCTCTCTCTCTCTCTCTCTCTCTCTCTCTCTCTCTCTCTCACGGTCTTTTTATTTAATCCAACGACTCCATTATTGATTTTGCTCCTTTCCTTTGATCTCCCACTCCTGTTTATTCTGTCCTCTCTCTCTCCTCCCTCTTTTGTCTTGCTCTTCTCTCACCAGCTGTTTCCCTCTCTCTCTCCCCCTCTCTCTCATATATATATATATAAGCCGTATATATGTGTGTATGTGTGTGTCACAGGGAATCTGGATAACCAGTAATCTCATGAAATCCATTGTGAATTCGTGAAATGAGTATGAATTAGAACGGGTTAACGTTAGGGTAATTTAGGCTGCGATTAGGTTAGGCTGGGATAATCTACTGTAGGTTAAGTTTAAGTTAGGTTGGGCTAGGTTAGTTAGGTTAGGTTAATTTTGATGAATGCTATGTTATGTTAAGTGTTCATCTAAACTAAACTAACGTAACCTAAACTTAACCTAGATTTTCCCAGCCTAACCTAACCGCCGCCGACATTACCTTAACCTTAATTAAATCATCCAAATTTAAACTCATTTCACGAATTCACTAAGGATTTTATGATATCACTGGTTACTCAAATTCCTTGTAAAACACACACACACACACACACACACACACACACACACACACACGTCACCGGGTGTGTGAACGTAATATCGACCAACTAGTTATTCAGTCGGCGCGGATAAAAGACCAGGATCACAATACTGCGCGGAGGGCCAGCCGGTGGGGCAGTGGTAAGCATGCCCGCCTCGGAACTGAAAGGTCTCGAGGTCGATTCTGGAGCCGGTCGGACTGTTGGGCAAAATCATACCCCCGTCCCTTGCCTGTCGTATTCTAGGGCATAATTGAACCTCAGCAAAAATGATCTGCCTCAATGATCGTTCGTTCATTTAATAGGCACTAATCCTAAGCCTTTTTTTACATTAATTTTTCAGAGAGAGAGAGAGAGAGAGAGAGAGAGAGAGAGAGATGAGAGGGGTTACGATAACAGGAAAATCCACGTCTTCAATAAATATGCGATAATGTCTTTGATCCCCCCCTCTCTCCCTTCCTTCTCCCCTTTTCTTAATTCTCTCTTCCCAGATCCTTTCCATTTCTCTTATTCTCTCTCTCTCTCTCTTTTTCCCCATCTTCCTCATCCCCTCTCCCTCATTTGCCCATCCATTCCTTCCCTCTCTTCCCTCCCCCTCCATTCCTTCATTAATCTCTCCCATTCTCCCTCCCTCACTCACTCTCTCCTGTCCTCTCCCCTTCTCTCTTCACTTCCCTCTCTCTGCCTCCCTTCTATTCCCTTTCATACCTTCTTACCCTTCTTCCTCTCTCTCTTTCCTTTCCCAACCTTCCTACCTTTCTTCCTCACTCTTTCTCTCTGTCTTCTTTCTCTTCCCTTTCC
>NC_136954.1:60137462-60182462 GCF_032717465.1 Coenobita brevimanus | reverse complement strand
GTTGGCTCACGAAGCTCCATAACACCTCTTCCTAAGCGATTTATTTGCTCATTACACCTTCCTATCCTCTACGGTGTCATTTAAGTCATTCTAATATCATCATACTTTGCATAAACAACGCAGAAAAGTATATTAATCGGCCGTACCAAAAATAAATCACTAGGGATGAGGTGCTAGGGAGCCTCCTTCTGGAACGAGAATACGGGCTAGTGTGTCATGCAAAATTAACTGGTGAGGAAAAGGTGTTACAAAGATATACAAAATAATAACCACTGCCTGGTAAATCGGCGAGAAAATGGTGCTGGAGAGACCGTATGTTACAAAACGATATAAAGGTGTCACATGTAAAATAAACCCGTAACACTGATATGCTAAGAAAATAAAGACATACAGTAATCTACAAAATAATACTGAGGTGTCATATGCAACAGAACTCGTAAATCGCTAAGGACAAAGTGAAATATCAATAAAGTTATAACAAAAGATTAAGATGTTAAAAGCAAAACAAATCGCTAAACAAAGGGCGCAAAGGATACTGGAAGACAAAAATGCCCTCAGAAAATAATGTCAATGTATTACACGTAAGATAAATCGCCATGGATGAGATGCTACGGAGATAAAAAGGGTAAAAATTTCGTATGAAGGTGCTGCATGAAAAAAAAAAAAAATCAAGAATGAAGAGGTGGTGTTGGTGTTGGTGATGTTGTAGTAGTAGCAGTTGTAGTAGTTGTAATAGTAGTAGTAGTAGAAGTGTTGTTGGTGGTGGTGGTGAGACTCCTAAGCCCACACCGATTACGAGCGTGAAATAAACTAAACAGCCCGTGGAGTAATTCAGTGTGTTAAAGCAATGAACACCTTACCCCGGCTGCCTTTATTGCTCACTCACACCAGGAAGGAAGGAAGGAAGGAAGGAATGGAGGCAAGAGGGAAGGAAGGAAGGACAGATGGGAGAAGAGAAGGTTGGACGTAAAGACAGACAGGTTTACGTTCATACCAGCCAAGAAGGAAGGAAGGAAGGTAGGTTGGTACGTAGGTAGGTAGGTAGGTAAGTTAACACACACCACGAAGGACGAATGGAAGGCATGTAGGAAGGTTTATATTCACACCAGTTCGGCAAAAACCTATCTGCCAGTATACGTGTAATATCTAGTGGGTACAAACTTCTACATCAGTTGCCACCAAAACTGTAATACACACACACACACACATACGTCTAGGGATTCTTACTGTGCATTTCACCTTGCGCATGTACAGAACAGACAATCAAAAAATAAATAATAATAATGCCGGTTACACTCCCTCATGGCTCATATTTTGCAACCAACGCAGAGAAATACAATGCCCTTTTTACTCTAACTTGGCCTAAAACTGCCATCTCTCCATCTTGAATCCTTAGGTGTAACAATGGATTAGCACTTGAATATGATGCTATCCAAGAAGTGCTGTGGAAAGAAAGTAGTGCTGTAGTATTGTCTTTTTTTGCCACTGAGCTCTGTGAAATATGCTGCAAAAGGATAAAAGTCTGGGCCAAGTCAGAGTAAAAAGAGTATAGCAAACTTCAAGACGTCAGTGATTGTGAAGGTAGGAGCTTCGAATCTGAACCACGTATATACTATTTACCTTATTCTGCAACATATATCGCGGTGGTCATGACGGAGGAAGGGGTGATGGCCGTAGTGGTGACAGTGGTGTTACAGTGGCAGTCATGGCAGTGATAATGGTAAGAGAAAATGATCACTAATTACACCTCAGCATACTTCTGTTTCCATAACAACGCCAGGTACGTCTACTAGTTCACAAGCAACGAATACAAACTAACTGGGGTAGTGAAGGCCATACGATACTAAAATAGCGCAATAAGAGCGGGCTATAACAATGGCCAATGCAGCAGAGTGTGTTGAAGCAGTGAACATCTCCACCAGTCTGCCTTTATTGCTTACTCTCACACTCACAACAGGCAGGCAGGCAGGGAAGAAAAAAAACAGATAAGCAGACAGACAGATAGCTTAGCAGGCAGGCAGGACGGTAGGTAGGTTAGGCAGGCAGATAATAAAGCAGACAGGAAATTAGCTATAAGGGTACGTATGTAGGTAGGTAGGCAAGAAGGCAGGCAGGAAAGAAGGAAAATAGATACACTGACAGACAGGTAAGCAGGGAGGTAGGACGGTAGGTACGTTAGACAGGCTGGTAATAAAGCAGACAGGAGTTTAGGAATGAGGGTTGGTAAGTAAGCACGTAGGTAGGCAAGAAGGCAGGCAAGAAAGAAGGTAAATACGTCGCATATAACAGGCATACACACATGTACAGTATGCATTTAACAAGAAAAAAATGAGCGAAAAAAAAAAAAAGGCTGTGCCAAAAGGAAAAAATATACTACAAGAACAACTGGAGACACTAGGTTAAACAGAATCGATACTACAGTAGGGACGAAGTTAGACACGAGAAAAAAATTACCTCAAAAAATAATGTACGAAAACAGATAATGAAATTCAGAAAATTAATAGTGCTAAAGAAACACTGGAGAAAACAAATAAAGTCAAGGCAGGAAAACGAAGTAAAAGGGAAAAATGAGTA
The DNA here is from genome assembly GCF_032717465.1 of Coenobita brevimanus. Classification (NCBI taxonomy): domain Eukaryota; kingdom Metazoa; phylum Arthropoda; class Malacostraca; order Decapoda; family Coenobitidae; genus Coenobita; species Coenobita brevimanus. Next base: position 60,179,888 of record NC_136954.1, on the reverse strand, counting down.
AAAAATAATCATAAAATTAAAGAGAAACTGGATAAGTATTCAAAGAGTGAGCATAAGAAGTGCAAGACACAGAGGATGAAGTAATGAAAAAATAGACATGAAACGAAAAATAAAAATTAAGTAAAAGTAACAATGAAATAATTAAAAAACATAGAAACAGAAAAAGGAATACTGAAAATGTGTAGATAAATAAAGCAAAATTAATGAAGGAAATTAGCAAAAAAATGTGAACGTGTACTAGATTTTAAAAAGAAAGTTCAAAAAAAGAACGATCGAAGTAGATAAAATAAAATTAATAGATAAGAAAGGGGAAACGTAAATTAAAATAAAGAAAGGAATCATTAAGGGGAAGAACTGAGAAATAAAAAAGAAAATTAACAAAAGAGAAAACAGAGAAAGAAAATAGAGAAAGTAAGAGAGTAGTCAACACCCGGTCGCCATAACAGTACAAACAGAGGGTGTGTGCACTGTTAAGGGAGGGGGAGGGGAATTGGGTGGTTCAGGGCAGTTAACTGAGTTCCCTCCCCCCTCTCTCTCTCTCTCACACGCACACACACACTTTTTTCTCATTTTCTTTTCTACGACACTGTTATGTTATGCTCTTCATCCCCGACTCAATCCCGCTTCTCGTCCTCTCTCACATACTGTTTCACATTCTCTTTCTTTTAAATGGTTATGTTCCGTCATTCTCTTCCTACCAACTCTCTCTCTCTCTCTCTCTCTCTCTCTCTCTCTCTAAAAGAAGTTGCATAAAAATATGTAACTACAGAACACAAATAAAAAAAAGAAAAGGAAAGGAGGAAAATGGAACGAGGAGAGAGAGAGAGAGAGAGAGAGAGAGAGAGAGAGAGAGAGAGAGAGAGAGAGAGTCATATGAAGAGCAAACATAAAACATCCCAGGTTGAAGGCGTAAATATATCAAAACATGTATTCAGTATCTTCATACAGAGATTAATAAGAACTGGGTTATATTTTTCTGCAGCACACGTAATGTAATCTGCTGGCATTCACAGATCTTATTTATTCATTATCGCATTTACATTTATTATCACATTTACGGCTTATAACAGAATGGCTTACACGAATCCATTAAAGTGCGTTTATGTGTATATAAGGTATTTTTATCACTTCAAAGAAATCATTATGGACCTCTTTTGTTTTCACCTCCATCATTCGTCAGTTGTCATGATGCCCATTTTTTTTTGTTAGTACCTATGCAATAATTCCACTTCTTTTTTTTGCATTTTGGCCATGGAACCATACCACTGAAAGGCTATCTAAACGGGAAGAATAATACATGATTTTAAACATATACTCGTAAATACTTTGTTATTCAATACTTTCACATGTTCTCCCACTACCAAGCGCTTCTTCTAACCTGACACAGATCCCTGACCCCTCCCAGCTCAGTTGATGGCCACGGACAGTCAGATTAAGGGGAAGATTGGCTTTAGTTCATTCATTTTAACTTGGTTCAGATTTTCGCCCGTTTGCAGCTTATTGCACGTAACACAGTAACAGGAAAAGACAATACTACTGCTCCACATCCTTTCCACAACACTTCTTCTTGACTAGCATTATACTCCAGTGTTAAATCTCCTCACAGCATTTCAGTATTCAAGATGGTGAAAAGGCAATTTTCCAACACGTTAGAGTGAATAGAGTATGGTGCCCAAGGAGACTCATTCCTATCTCATTAGTCTCACCGAATTTCATGCAATAAAGAGTAAATATTGTTGAAGTTGCCCAGTCCCAACAGATGAAAATAAACCGGTTATAACACTACATTACACCCCCACTACACAGACCACACAGACATTACTGCTTCTTACACAGTGATTTAGCCGTGGTAAATGGACTTGTTTTCTAATTACACAAGTCTGAGAATGGGATAGCAAATCAGGAGAGAGAGAGAGAGAGAGAGAGAGAGAGAGAGAGAGAGAGTGGCGGAACTATCAGCCCAGGCCAGCCATCCCGACCAAACAACGTTGAGTGACAGTTTACTTAGTGCTCTCTCTCTCTCTCTCTCTCTCTCTCTCTCTCTCTCTCTCTCTCTCTCTCTCTCTCTCTCTCTCTCTCTCCATATCCTTGCAATTCAATTTCCTGTTCTCTCTGAGTATCCTTATAATTCTTTCAATTTCCTACTTCCCCCCTCTCCCACCCCCAATCCCCTCAGCTCTCTCTCTCTCTCTCTCACACACACACACACACACACACACATCAATAAAACACAAAAGACTACACACACACGAAGCTTCAACACGTACACTGTTCCGGGAAACACTGTGGCAACAATATTTCCAACAATAAATACACACCCTGATGGCAACAACTGAGGACAATACAGTGTTACAGTTTTTAGGTCACTGTCTTCTTTGTGTAGCTGGAATAACAACTGAACCCTTTCACTGCGATGGGGTATTTAAATAAGAATATGTGTGCCACCAGCAAGAAATATAATTTCAATACTGAAAGAGATTAAAAGTTTTTTCTAGGTGAGACACACACACACACACACACACACACACACACACACACACACACACACATACATACACGTGTAATATTTTATATATATATATATATATATATATATATATTCGTATGTATGTTTTGTGTGCGAATGAACAAAGGTTTGGCAGTCTGTTCCCTGTCACTGTGGTCATCCTACGTGCCACACACCTTCACGTCACCGATCTACATTAATTCCCACTGTCCAACACTGAAACATACCTTCACAAGTCACCGTTCTTACACCCACTGACCATACCGAAACACACCTGAGCTACAGGTATAATTATGCTTCACGAATGGTGCGATGGTACTGGATGGGTGTTTATCTTCCATGCTGGTGGGTCTCGTGGATGACCACTGTAGTCTGTTTTAAGGAACTGGGATCAATAAACTGTTTCCTGATCTAGCCGGGGATAGAACTCACACCTTTTCGGACAGCATATCACTTCCCTTATCACCTGACCATCAATTCCCCACGGGCTTTCCCTGAGATGAATAAAATCGCCTGACGGGGGCAAAATATACTGAAAACATCGTACTTCGGGGAACATAAAAAAACAAATTGCTACCACACAGTAAATTACCTGCCAATTTGAGCTCAGTTTTGCCAACTTTCGGGTCACTTTTATACTAGCTACTACATTTCGGATTATAATTATATTGGTTATTACATTTTATATTTCACGTATTTCTTTTTGTAAGTTTAATACCTTTCAGATTAAAATACTGTCCGTAAAATTTCAGTTAACTTTTACTAAATAAATTGCTTTCAACATTCAGTTCATCTATATATTATTATTATTATTTTTCTTTATGCAACACCTCCTTTATTTACTTTAAAATAGACCTTTGTACCGCAGGTCATGTAGTTATTGTATTTATCTATTTATTCACCTGAAGGAAAGGCAGGTGAGAAGATATAGGGTATGGAACACTTTATATTATGTACTATTTCTTTGCTGGTACAAAATAGAGGTGTAAAATAGCCTGAAGTGATGAGATAAAACCAATACGATTTTCTGCCATCCCTATCGCACCAACAACCACATCTACCAAAACTAACACTACCACTATTTTGCTACAACAACCACATCTACCAGAACTACCACAACTACCACTACTCTACTACAGTTACTTTCACAACTACCACTACTGCCACCATTGCCAGTTTCTTCAATCAAAATACGTGGGTTATCGTTTTCTGTTGCGCGAGTCTTCACTACTACAACTACCATCACTACCACAACTGCCGGTACCGCAACTACCACTACATGTAACCACCACCACGATCATCACTACAGCAACTATTACTACTACTACTGTCATCCCCACTACCAATACTACGGTCCTATTACTATCATCTCCACACACACACACACACACACACACACACACACACACACACACACACAGAGAGAGAGAGAGAGAGAGAGGAGGGGGGGCGTGGGAGCCATAAGGACGTGAGAGAGGCAGTAAAGGTGATGAAAATGACACTTATTGTCACTATATCGACGGTGGACCTCCCTCCGTGTCATAGGGAGGGAGGAGGGAGGGAGGGGAGAGAAAGAAGGAAGAATGAAGGAGAGGGAGAGGAGAGACGAAGGAAGGAAAGACAAAAGGTGGGAGAGAAGAAAGAGACGAAGAAAGGAAAAGAAGGATACGAGGAAAGAGGAGGGAAGAGAGTGAAGGAGGAAGTGGGAAAAGAAGAGGAGGAAAGAAAAAAAGGAGAGGACGGAAGGATGGAAGGATAGAAAGAATGACGGAAGAAAGAGAGGAAAGAAAAGAAAAAAAAAAGGAAGGAAGGAGACGGAGGGAGGACTGAAGAAAACGAGGGAGTACAGAAGGAGAGAATAAAGGAGAAAAGAATATGAAGGAAGGAAAACCACAATGAAGTGGAAGGAAATAAAAAAAATAAATAAAAAAAAGAGCAGCGAGGAAAGAGAGAAACGGAAGAAGAGAGAGATAAGGAAGATGGGAAGAAACACAAAGGAAAGGAAAATGGAAGAAAGGAAGGAAGCAAGGAAGCAAGCAAGCAGGCAAGTAGGGAGGGAGGAAAGAAATGAGTTAAGGTAGTAAAAAGAGAGGACAAACGAGCAATTGAACGAAGGAAGGGAAGGAGGCAGGAGAGAAGGAAGGAAGGAAGGATGGAGAAAGGAAAGGAGAAGATGGAACGAACCAAGGGAGGAAGGAAGGAAGGGAGGAAAGGAGATGATGGATGGAACGGAGGCTGGAGGAAAGATGAGAGGAAAACCCAGTACGAAGAGGAAAGGCGAATGATAGGAAGGAGAAAGGGATGAAGGAAGACAGACAGGAAGGAAGGAAGGAACTAACCCAATAAATAAAGGAATGAAGAAGGAACTAAGCAAGGAAGAAAATGGAAAAGGAAAAAGGAGAGGAAGGAAATACTGACAAACGAGAAAGAACGTGAAGGAAAATAGTAAAGAAAGAAAAAAGAAAGGCAGAAGTCAATAAAGGAAGGACTGAAGGAAAAAAGGAAGGAGGAACGGCAAGAAAGAAGGAAGGAAGGAAGGAGGAACATCCAGAATGGCCCTTACTCAACGTTATCTCTATTGAAAGGACAGTGAGAGAGAGAGAGAGAGAGAGAGAGAGAGAGAGAGAGAGAGAGGCAAGTATGTAAATGAAGGGGGAACAAGCAGGAAAAGGGAGAGGAAAAAATAAAGCGTATGCAAATAGGAGAGAGGGAGAGAAAAGGGGGGGGGGTGAAAAAGTGAGCGAGAGAAAAATGTGAGCAAGAGAACCGAGGAAAAAGTGAGAGAGAAAAAAGTGAGCAAGAAAATGTGAGTGACAGTGAGCATCAATAAAAAACAGAGGGAAAAATTCAGGCAGGAAAGTAAGGATGAGAAAAATTAAGAAAGTGAGCTAAAGAAAGTGAGGAAGAGAGAGAGACCACAGAAAAAGAACGCAGGAAAATGTGAGCAAGAGAAAAATGGAAAAGAAATAGTAAGAAAACGTGGAAGGCAAAAAATTAAATGAACGAGGACAACACAAAAATATGAATAAAAAGCAAGGACAAAAGTGAGAAAAAATAGTTATCATCCACACTGAACCCTTTCACTACAACGACATATTACATTCTTAATTAGATTCTTAATGGTGGTGGTGGTGATATGATGGTGATGATGATGATGATGATACACAGCAAAGACGTGACGGTACTGAAGGAGTTGAGACACAGCTGGATGAGGGCCAAGTACAAAAATCCGCCTTGGAGTGAGTCACAGGCGACGATTGGAGGGAGGGGGAAGGGAAGGGAACGGAATGGAAGGGGAAAGGGAAGGGAAGGGAAGCGGAAGGGGGAGGGGAAAGGGTGTTGAAGGGGTGTGAGAGAGGAGGGGGAATGAGGCAGCAGGGGGGAGGGGGTAAAAAAGCATAGGCCATTACTGTCTACTATAGATTATTTTCATTTACCTTGGACACTATCGCAACATGAATATTACGTAGTGGCTGCAGGAAACGACAAGCCTTAGTTGTGGGCATGAGTCTCCTTGGTTACTCGTCAAAAGAACCCTCTAATCAGCCCTAGTTGTGGGTATGAGTCTCCTTGGTTACTAGTCAAATGAACCCTCTAATCTGACTACACCTGGACATCGAGCTAAACTAAGGTCACGGATTTCTGCCAGGCTAGGGTCAATGCGATATGCCCATGTCTCTATTGCATCATCTGTCTTATATCTGTTTTTCCCTACTCCTTGCCCCCCAGTGCTTTGTCCTGAGTGGGGAGGGATGTGTGGGATGGATTGGAACAGTGGTGTGGTGTTGGGAGAGGTTGAGAAGAGTGGGAGGCAGGGAGGAGGGAGAGATAGGACAGAGGGAGAGGTAAGGTAATGGGAGAGGTACGGAGGAGGGATAGGAAGGCAAGAGGGAGAGGTAGGAAAGAGGGAGAGGTAGGGAAGAGGGAGAGGAAGGGAAGAGGTAGAGGTAGGGAAAAAGGGTATATTCCTGTGTGTGTACTGTAGGTTGGGTGGTACTGGCGGTGTGAAGGTTTGAATCATTATGTTCTCCAAGAAGATAAAAAACACGAAAACAAACAAGCGTTGTCCTCATATATCTTGCGTTCTCTCTCTCTCTCTGACGTCAGTGAAAGTATTAATGTCTTATCAGGATTTAGGGAGATTAAACTGTGCAGGAAAGAATAATGGCGAGGAGAAAAGTTGGAAATTAGAAAAAAAATAAGTTTCACCCCTTGAACCCATGAACATTTCTCTCTCTCTCTCTTTCTCTCCCTCTCTCTCTCTTTAAATTCTGGTTTTGGACGATTTTGTTCACCCTTATGGGAGATTTTTCGGACAAAGTGTTATGTACCGATGTTATTATCCCCCCCCCACTCTCTCTCTCTACCGTATCTATCTATCCATCTATCTACCTATCTATCTATCTGTCTATCTCTCCATGTATACAGTATATCTTTTCTACCCTTGCTACCGTCAAACAATTACATTTAGTTAAAGTGATACTTCTCGTAACGAAAGAGTTATAACATGAAATCTAGATTAGTGACATTTATCGTCATTTAATAAATTCCCTGATAACGGAGATAATTTGACTCACACACTAGTGATTTCCAAGTATCAGTAAATACCACGACCTCTACTGATACCGAATCAAGAAGGCGTCTGGTGATAAGATGTGGGACTACTTAACTACGTGAAGTGGACGTGGTAAACAACACATAAACAACAGGACAACAATCAATCAACTCTTTAACAAATCATTTACTCCTCGTCCGACTCCATACTAGTGGGGAAAAAAGTGATATGATGATGATGATGATGATGGTATTACTTATCGAAATGGCTGTGTGTGTGTGTGTGTGTGTGTGTGTGTGTGTGTGTGTGTGTGTGTGTGTGTGTGTGTGTGTGTGTGTAATTCTGCATAATTATCAACAATTATCATCCCAATTTCCATATTTCCCAATTATCATGATGTGAATTTAGTCCAGCAACAAAATTAGTAAAAGCCACTGAAAGTCGGTTGTTATCGGCAGAGTGCCAACCAAAAATGGCCACTTATCTATTGGCTTATCTGTATCTAGATGGACTATTATCGTGTAAAGTCAATCCTGTTAATAATAACAGTAATGATACTGACAACTTATCTACTAGTATAATATCATATGTAAGAGAAAAATAAGTGTGAAGTTCAATGAAAGTGAAGTGCTACTGCGCTGGATAATTAAGCATAACCCAGTATGTGGGCCTTGGATGGAAAAGAAACAGTGCTATATGTGGGCTAAGCATGAATCATAATGATCACAGATTCATGTCTAACCCCTCCTATTATAAATAACGAGAAACCATTCATATAAATTTCTTACTAATTCAGAGACAGTTTTGTCTCTTCAGCCATCTTTAGCACCAATGCTCAGGTTCGTTATTTTATTCTGACAACCGACAGATTTCGTTCAGCTGAGGGAAACCCTTCCCTTCAAAAAAGAATATTTACATCTATGCCTAAATTGCATGAGGGTCTTAAGGCAGACAGTCAATATTTACTACGTCACAATCTTGCCCCAAAAAATGACCACAGCAGTCCATGTTACAGCCAAGAGGCAATGAAAACAATGGCTCGCACTTACAGGTCTTCATCTCTGCTACAGAATAAATGGGGAAAACAAACTGTTCCCACCAGTCTGGCCAGCCTGAGCATCGAACCCTCCTTCCAGCTGTGAGATGCGAGTTCCGTCTCTGCCGACAGCACAGAGCTGGGAGCTAAAGGAGTCTCTGACTTACGACGCCCAGGATTTCTTATTTTCATTCTTCCATTTAGATTTCACATTTCATTCGGATTTGGACTCTCTTACCCTGTACACTTTAATCCGGCGTAAGAATGCCGTCTCTCCACCTTGAATGCTAAGTTACAACAAGAGGTTAACACTAGAATATAGCGCTAGTCATGATGAAGTGCTATGGAATCAATGTAGAGCTGTATAATTCTCGTACGCTGGCCTCGAATTACAAGAATTTTCCTTTTAGTTCTCATCGCTTAAACTTTCCGGTCCAACCATGTCACGTACTGTACATCTTTAACAACAACTAAAACAAAATAAAATTACAACCACCCTTCCAGTATCGCTCCACGAACATTCTTCTCGCAAATTCTTAGTAAACAACAGAACAAAAACTACCGTAACACAACGTAAACGACTATATTCACCTCTTATTTTTATTTTTGCGTGTAATCATATTGCATGAAACGATTTGCTCAGGTACCCGTCATAGTAAAGGAATTAACACACACACACACACACACACACACACACACACACACACACACAGATGGCAAAATTCCAATCAAACACACGCAAAAATCGCGCCAAAAAAAAACATCCACTGGTGCTTTTAGGGCAAACTTCTTCTGCGCGGTAAGCAAACAAACTCTCATTTTGGGCGAGTTTCCAGGAGGCTCCATTGTTTTCATTTACAAGTTCCAAAAGACCCGCTGATAAATCCGGCGCGGAAGTGGAAATGAACAAGAATGAGAGAGAATGAGAAATAAATGAGGTGCGATCAAAATAATGGCGGGACGGAGTGGGGGCGCCGATAATGGAGTCCTTCCCGTGATTGGTCAGCGGGTTGCCAGACGCCGCCATGATGCTCAACTTGGGAACCAATCAGCACTCCGGGTTTTGTTTACGTCCCTCAACATTGCATTAGTTAAAAATCACTTCATAAACATCTAGAACATAAAAATAAAAGAGCAACGGGCTTCAGCTTCTTCACTGAGAGGACCTCTCTTTTAGTTTATTACTATCTTCCCAAATGACTTTATTCAGATTTTACCATATCCAAGAAGACGAAACATCTACAGAACTACCTGAGTGGAAAAGAGGGAAAGAGGCAGAGCTAGAACATTGGAGCATTTTTTTTTACCAGGTGGCAGATGGATTAGGAGAAATTTGAATTAGACAGTTCGCTGTATCTGGTATATGGCTGTATTTTAGCACGACAAAAGAACTGACTTAAGACTGTTTTCTAGATGGCATCAGAGACATCTACGGAGGAGGTGCTACGAAATCCTCAGTGCCACTTAGAATACGACAGGGGCAAAACCATAATGTGTAGAGGGTTGAAATGGAAAATGGAATCGGTACCTTTTGAAAAACCATCTCCTTATTGTGGACAGCAGCACCCAGAAACTAAGGGTAAATGATAAATACTGAGGAAATAAATGGCTTAGCGCCTTGGTGGAGGTGTTTATCGACAGGTTGAGGGGGAGGAGGGGTTGGTTAGGGGAAGATATATGGGGGTATTGGTGTGGGCTGGCTGATTTATGTTAGTCCCCCTTCCTGTTATTTTCTCTACCCAAGCCTCCGTTTTTCTTCGCTTTCTTTCCCTGTGGTCTCTCTCTCTCTCTCTCTCTCATGAATAGTCTCGTTCACTTTACTGACCACCAAATCTTGCTTACTTCTCCCTTGTTCATTTATATTTTTTCCTGTCCTCCTTCTCTCTTGCTCCCTCTTCTCATTCTGTTCTCATTCACTTTCTCCTTTCTTTTTGTCTTCAAGGTCTTGTGGTCGCTTATTTCTCTTGTTCACTTTCTCACATTAATTTTTTCTCTTGCTCATCTCTCCCTTACTTTCTTTTTCTCCCCTGTTCGCTTTCTTTCTTGCTCATTCTTCTCTCTCGTTCCTATTGTTTCCTATCTTTTTTCTCTTCAGTCTTGTGCTTACTTATTTCTCTTGCTCACGTTATCAGTTTCCTGCCCACTTTACTCCCACTTGCTCCCTTTCTTCTTTTTTTTGTTTTTCTTGCTCACTTTTTCTTACTCTTGCACACATACCCCTTCCTCACTTTTTCTTGTGTGCTCGCTTTCTTTCACTCTTTCTGGTTCTCTCTTGCTCACTTTCTTTCCTGCACACGTTTCTCTTGCTCTTTTTTTTTTTTTTTTTTTTTTTTGCTCCCCTTCTCCCTCGCCCACTTTTTCCTCTCGGTTCATTTTTCGGTCAGCCACCCCGTTCGTCTTTTTCTTCATCCTTTTTGGTCTTTTTTACTCTCTCTCTCTCATATTTGTGTTTGTTTTATCTTCCAACTTTGAGTGTTTCATGCCTGATCTCTCTCTCTCTCTCTCTCTCTCTCTCTCTCTCTCTCTCTCTCTCCACTACACTCTTTCTCGTTTCTTATTTACGCCTCTTCTATATATATCTAGTCCTTTCTTCCTTCCATTCCCTCCTCTCTCTCATCCACTCTTTTTCCCTTCCCATCCTCTCTTCCTATTCAGACCACGGCCTTGTATTTACCTGTTTCCCCTTACATCCCTCCTTTAGTGCCTTTCTTGCTCAATAATCAATGCTATTTTTTATTATCATTAACATTATATAACAATACCAACAATAATAACAACAGGAATAACCAATAATTATATGAACTGCAGGAATGGGAATAATAATAATAATAATAATAATGTAATAATCACTACAGGTCAGTCAGCCTTCTGCATTTACCCTTGATTTGTAGTTCTCCTGTATTTTCTATTTACCTTTCACCTTTCCATTCATTCCCTCCCCTCTCCAAGCTGCTATCCTTACTGTATGTTCCCTTCCATCTCTCCTACTCACTTTTCCAGTAATCCCCTCCCTTCTCTCTTCCTTCCCTCCCTTCCCCTCTCCCTTCCCTGTTTCCCCTTCCCTCCCCCTTCCTTATTCCCCTCTCTCGAAACTGTTATCCTCATGTTCTCTTCTATTTCTTCTATTCACCTTTCCACTAATCCCTTCCCATAGCTCTCCCTCCCTCCCCTCTCCGTTTCCCCTCCCCTCCCCCTCCCTCATTCCCCTCTCTCCTAATACTGATTAAGCACACCATCTATTACCCCTCCCTTTTCCCTTTCCTCCACTATTTTTCCTCTCTTCCTTTCTCCTCCTCCCTTTTATTCCACTAATTATCATCCAACCTTTTCTCCCCTTTGTCGGTTTTAAGTGTGGGGGGTTTGTTTTCCTTCCCCTTATTATTATCATTATTATTATCACCATCATCGTTTTATCATTTATCTCGGTTCTTTGTTTCTCCTTATCATCATTATCATTACGGTATTATCACTGTTATATCCAGGTCTTCCAACAGTTATCAGTAACTTGTCAATTTCAGGAATATATAAGACAAAGCTAATAAAAAAAAAAAAAAAATCACCATTATCAAAGTTCAAATGCAGATCGATAATATTTGTCAAACTTTTAAAAATCAATGCTCATGGTGCAACTATGGAAGAGAACACCATGACGATAAAAGGAAGGGTAATGCATATACCGATACACAAAATTAATTTCTATAAAAATACTTTTCTGAATCAATAATTTACACCACACACACACACACACACACACACACACACACACACACACACACACACACACACACACACACACAAAACCACTACCGTCATCACATCACATACAATGCTATCAATTATATTATAAATTCCGTGTCCCCTTAACTTAAGTAATCTGCCAGTAACAAAAATAAGTAAATAAATAAAGACATCGTACTGAATTGTCCCAATCACACGAGACAAAAGTGTTATCATACAAGACCTACATAAAAAAAAAAAAAAAATCTACATTCTCGTACACCCACCACCCTATAGTCTTATAATTCCCTTTGTGGCGCCAAATCAGTCCTGGGGGGGGGGGAATTACGTATGTATGAAAAACTTTCATACAATCTTAAAACAACAAACTTAGACATACGTAAATGAACCACGCCATCTACTTCATACACCCGCCTTGAGATAGTGATCGGTCCTTCCTGAACTAAATTACAATAAAAAAGTAGAAAATCCTGAGCAAATAAAGTAGAAAATCTTGAGCAAAATACCAGATCATATTCGTGGCCCAATTCCTTACACCGCATGTGGTTGTCGTGTCCAGAGAGGGGCTCCTTGATATCAGCAAGGTCAAATCAAAGGAGGAGGACGACGACGACGAGGACGAGGAGGAGATGGTAAGACGGAAGAAGGTTTACGTTTATGCCTATCAACTACGCGAGGGTCATTAAGGCTGGTAATAATCTTGGTGTTGTCCCTATCTTTCCCTTTAAAAACGATACACATTAACCAACGTTACAACCTGGTCCCCAAAGGTACAGCTGGGAAAACAAGGACAAGGGGGAAAGGAAACATGTCCAAGAATCTGATCAGCACAAGAACTGAATTCGGGTCTTCTCTAACTGCCAGCTGGATTGCTAATCAATGCACCACTCTGCCTCGAAAACAAAGGTGAAAGGCCAAAGTAGAACTTTTCCTTTCCCCTATCGTCAGAGGTATGAGACTGTTTGCAAACTTGTCACAGCCCTGAACCAGTTTACCTCTAAGGTTCCTTTGACTCACTGTAGGTCTCATAAAACCACCTGGGGTTAATGGAATGAAGTTGACCCGATCACGAGAGTTCAGTGTAACAGTGTTCACCCTAAGACAACTATGACTCATTCTCAGCTCAATAAAATATTACAAGTTATTCCAACCATGTGCGAGGTAGCCTAATGGTAACTCAGAATCCTGTGACTCACTTTCAACTTCCCACCCACAAAAAACTATAATCTGGCATAAGCTGGTACACAATACCGGCAACGTACTTGTCACGATCATGAAAGGGGGTAAAGTCCTTCCTCCCCTCCCTCCTCCCCCTTTCCCGTTAGTCGCCATTTACGACAAACAAGTACTGTATTATTTGCGTGGGCTGTATCTTTATCCAAACACAGGCACAAAAACTTAATCACAGTATAATTGTGAGTTTGGGCCCTCGTGTCTGACTTTCTTGGAATTCGTCAATTTTGCGTGCTTGCAGTATCCGGTTTCTTGTTATTTCATATAAGACAATTACACATATTTCAACAAAAAATAAACAAAAAACAACGCCATCTAGTTCAACCAATCACTATCCTTCCAATAATTAATGAATGGATGATAAATATATAAACAGAACTGTATAAAAAATAACACTCCGACATTGCTCACCACGTCAATACATCCAGTCATTATCAAAAGCACGCGAGAAAATGAGAAAAAAAAAAAAAATCCACTTTCCATCGACAAAATGTAACCAAAGGAACCTGGCAAACAAGTTCCCACAAGCACCCATACACTCTTCGATTTCTCCTTACCTGGACCCAAAGTATCTGGCAATTACCACTCAAACTCGCACCAAAACTCAATTCGGGAACACCGCTCAATCACGCGAAGATAAGAGCGGGCCAAAAAAAACACACGATGGAGGAGAAAAACGATAAATGTGACGTACGATAACACAGGAAAAGTTTGGGCGATGTTCGATAACGCGAGGGTGCGGGTGCCATTGTACGATAGTTTAAAATTCCTCTAGTGAATAATTCGAAATATTAGCGCCTTTCTGAAGCTAATAAGGGTTTTACATTTGAGAATAAATCAACAGTGTAACAAAAAAACATCTATAAACATTGAATAAATAATGCGAAGGGTAAACATCAGCTCAAATTCAAATAATAATTGTTGGCCTAAGCTGCCATATGCACGGCAACATTCGAGCCTCCCTCCACACGAACACCACAGGGTCAAATACTCGTTAAAGAAAATAATCCCCGGACTTATGAGTGGCAGCGCACGATAATCCCAGGCGATCAGGGCCAGGAAGGAACCTAATCCCTTAAAGATCTCTATCAGAAAGGAAAGGCTGCCAGAATTTACTGAATGGTGATAGCTTGTGGGATTACTTAGGGTGGCCGATGTACAATGATTCCCAGACACTGAGGTATTTTTAATTTGGTACTTTTTTGTTCTTTGCAACTGTTGAGCACTGATAAATACCCGGTAACAATTACTACTTCAGATATAAGTGAAACCGTAATCAGCATTCTATACTGAAAGATTCTCAACTTACTATCATTATAACCGAAGAATGCTACTAATACGACTGTCTTGATTAGTCCCTCAACCTACCGTAATTGATTAAAAAAAAAAAAAAAGTGCTACCGGAATTCAGTTAAATCTGGTGGACTGGTTGGCAGTGGGTCAAGGATGGGTTTATTAGTTGTTTAGATGGGGTCGGATCCAGATACAAAATGAAAGAATAAACCATAAATTTTATTGAGGTCTGCGGCGGTATGACTTCTCTGATATAATGAAACTGGGCAGGTTAAAACAGTAGAATTAATTACCTCCGCCAGCCACGTTGGCAGTGGTTGGTTTAAAAATCATAAATTACACTGGCTGGCAGGCGCTTTGCGCTTTCTAGTCTTATTGGTGTTGTTATGAAAGTTTATTGTTTTCACCCAAGGAAAGGCCTCACTCATGCAAATTTATATCAGTTTCATTACAAAACGAACAGAGCTGTGTACTGTACAGGCTATAAAAAAAATTTCGGCACCCTTACGACACGATACATTATGATTCACTACACGAAGCATTCTGAATCATCTCCTGAATTTCGGTGTGTGCTTGGTATCCACGGCCCTGTGTTGCTGGCGAGTGTTACTTCGTCCGCTAATCATGAAATCCAGTGGGAGAGTGAGGGAGGTACAGGGGTACTGACCTCACCACGTATTCTCGCCGTCTGTAACAGTGATCGTTGCGAAAGGTATCCGAGCAGGGGGTGCCGAAAAATTTAAGAGGGTGTACATGTATATAAATGCAAAAATTCGCAGTGCGGTTTTGCTTACCGCAGGCAAATTCAAATGCTGATCCAATACAGGGAAATTAGTGTTATTATACCGAGTTAATCATACAATAAACAGTACCTGAAGACAACTAAGATTTATTTATCAGCTGTCTGCGTTTCGTTCAGTGAGAGGTGGATGTCTCCAATGGAAACTTAAGGTACGTCTGTTACTACTCAATGACAGCCCCTGTTCCCACGACACGCCACCCTCCCTCATACACCCCACTGCCTTGTTTTTCCACCTCGACCTACATCATCTTAATCCTCATATTACCACTCACAAACATCCTACAAAAAAAAAAAAAAGCCTAAAACAATGGCGCCACTGCTTCCATAAGTAGTAATGGGGCTACCTTTGTTTTGCTGCAATACGACTTAACCCCTTCACGAGGATTACATCTTTTGTATTGCATCCTGTTCTTGCTACTGTCAATTTTACTAAGCCATGCGGAAGCCTCATGTGGTGAATGGCTTGCACACAACTACCATTAATCCATTTACTATCAGGTCTCCCAATATATGAATAAAATTACCTAGAGATATGGAAAAAAAACAAAAAAACACTGAAAGGACTAAATAAGACCATGCATGGATGTTACTGGGTAAAAACACGGCAAATGGTATCATCACAATCAATAATCATCACCATCATCAGAACCATCATCATCCTAATTTATTTTACTTCGGTATTATTGCAGTTTCGGACGGTCACACCCCTCATTTTGGCTAGTTATGTAGGTTTGGTTATCTGTTAGGGTAGTTAGGTTTGATCGGTTAAGTAGATGAGATTAGGTTGTTAGAAAAAATCAAAACCATAACTGTCCAAAAATGCAAATTTAAACTTTACTTCTTGTGTACATAAAAGGAACACTGTATCCTGCCTCACTAACGGTAAGCAGTACAGTAATAAATTTCCAGTAATCAATCAAAACAATCATAAAAATCACGAAAGTACCACCCAAACCCAGGGCAACAAATCACCTTTTCCTTGATATGGCCTGTGATGCCGTCCAACCTACAGTAACATTACCTAACCAAAATACCACAAGAAATAAATGGTATACATATTGTTATGCCTCAACAGCGCTCTCCAGCTAACACCAAAATCGTGTAAATGTATGAACTGGTATGCAATAATTACAATTCAATTTTTTTTTATCGTATCTACTTAATATTTACCACCCCACCTCAACGCAGCAATCCAGTATAGTTGTTATAATGCTGAATATACCGCATCATAGTGAAACGACTGCGGACATTTCTATAAATTTTCTTACTTTACCGTGCTTACACCTTTCACAGCATTCCCTGGAACAATTTCTCGTTCTCAAGTACGAAAAATTATTAGCAGTGTAATTACAGAAGCATAATTCAGCACAGGATTCAAATTTCATTTTCATTCATTCATTGCCAGACGCCATGTATCCCAAACGGGGTGGCCAAGGGCTTCGAGTTAATTGTTTTACAGGAAGGGTCACTTATTCTCCACCAACCCCACTTGACACGTAGGGAGAACGTTATGCCAACAGCATCTGGTATTCCCAGGCGGTCACCCATCCAAGTACTAACCAGACCCAACAAAAATCCTTCAATTAACCCTATGGCTGCGGCATGGGAAATCATTTTATTACACCAAACCTCATCAAAATCATATACAACAATGGTATGGCGAAAAAAAAAAAAAAAACAGCCTATATAAACTCCAAGGAATTCAGAAAGCACTGGAAAAAACTAGTAATGCTTACTGAGAGAATATGCAGAAGTGACGCCTCCAACTTCTAAAGTACACAAATCCTAAACCCACGCATGTAAGTGAGTATTTCACACTTGCAGGGGTGCCGTGACACTTAAGGAGGGCGAGAGGGTGACGAGTGGGGCGAGTACGGTGTGGTAGATCAGATAAACGAGGAAAATCTAAGCTAGTATCACACACACGATAAGCTGATAACTCCGTCTCCCACGCGCTCGTTTTCTTTCTGCTGTACGATTCAAAAACGTCGAGCTTTAGTCTAGAATTGTTGTACCCATTAATCTGCTTTCTTTATCCAGATGCAACGCAAATGTGTGTTTTTCTGTTTCAAATTTGCATTCCAAAGCTAGAATTATGGGTGACTATGGCAAGATTCGTAGAAACAAGCATTTGTGTGAATTGTTTATGGCCGATCCATCTGGTCATCAATCAATCTACTATCCTCGCGTTGTACGATACTGTTTGCTCGTTTTCTTTCTACCATTCGGTTCAAACTTCATTTTGCCCATTAATCCTTTACTTAATCCTCTCCTCACATTTCTCCATCCCTTTTTACTCTTATTATAAATCCCATGTAAGCAGACTGTCTGCGACAAATTGTATATTAATGCAAAAATTAATGCAATGTTTACATCCGCTGGTAAGTTCGTTTTCTCTCATTCTGACGGTCATATTTTTACCTTTATTTTACCCAATTCATTACTCGTTTTATTCCTTATAATTTACTAACACATTCTTTAACTTCTGCTGTACAACGTAAAGTCAGAAATACGAGCAGTAGGGATTATATGACTGCAATATCAAGCCTTACACTACAGTAAAACAATTATCACAGAAAACCAGTGCTAATTAGAGGTATAACCCGTGTAATTAAGGTCTATCTTCATCACGCCAGTCTTTTATCACTGGCTGGCGGTAAGTGACGGAGTGGAGGTAACAGGTGACTATGGCGTGTCAAGCTTTTTCTGACATGTAGATTAGGCGCTGAGTGATGGCATTTCCGTTGACGTGATGCAATGGGGAAAAAAATGCTTGAAAAAAATTAACGTTGTCATGTCAGAGGTCGAGGAATTTTTAATCAGGGTAACGCAAGTTGAATTTTACAAGCGGAATTTTAAGCGGCTGATAGGCTTCTCTGTGAAAAAGGTTGAGTACAATATTAACCTTCACTACGAGGACGCGATGCATTTGTTCTACCTACTGAACGACGATTTTATTCACCCTTGGAGACTTCGAACTATGGGAGCGCCACCATCCACACACTCAATGTAGTGCTACCTTCAAGAGACTCTGCACTGAATGAATGCCGAATGGTTTCCTGTAGCTCAAGAAACCATTTACATAATACGCTGGGTGGTATCCATATAACTAACTGTATGGACGCCTGATAGTCTAGTAGGATCAGAAGCCCTAACCGGATGACCCACAAGACATATCCGAGGAGTTTTTTTTTTTTTTTTTTTTTTATGTGACCGACTCTGGGCATAGGCTTCACAGCCTGCTTTCAAGGCCCAGTTGTCCTCCTATGCACCACACACCTCTACATGTCACCACTTCGGTGCTAACACCCACCGTCCATACTGAATACATGCTAGGGCTGTCTCATACAGGACTGGTGTATTGGTATTAGCAGGGGTATTTTTACGACATGTCGGCGGGTCTTCTGGTAGATCAGTAAAGTCTGATTTTATGAAATTCAAATCCTTAAACTGTTCCCTGCCTCAGTGGGATTTGAACCCTGGTCCGTCAGGACTGCAGGCCAACTCTCTACCGATTGAGCCACCGCCTCCCCCGTGGATGGTGTTTGCTGCTAACCTAATGTCAAATTGGGGATGAGGGGCTAGTCACTCACGCTTTAAATATCAGTTAAGTAGCCTAGCCCAGGGCCCTTACGCTCCTGAGGTGGCAGAGAAGGACTGGATGATAGATAAATAGACAGGCAAACAGATGAATACTGAAGACCATTTAATTCTGCTTAGTAGCGAAGAGATTTAGGACATCCATACATAACCCCTTAAATACGAACCTTCTCTCCTATGCTCAGTAAAACAGTTTGGGAAGCAAGAATAACTGAAACACACACACACACACACACACACACACACACCAGCAGTCACGAGAAGAGACTTGAGCCTGGGGTTACTACTACTACTACTTACTACTACTATTACTACTACTACCATCACTGCTACTACTACTACTGAAGGAATAATTTTGCAGCGATATATGACGACTCACCAACCCCTGTATCCCCTATCACTGGTCCTGATAACTTAGATAACAAAGATAACACACTCCATTTTATCTAAGGAAGGGATTTGGAGGCTAAACTATACTCTCTCTCTCTCTCTCTCTCTCTCTCTAAGTGAATAATTTAGTGGTAGTAATAAGTACGATTTATATACGTCATCGTACTGAAGGGCTAGGTACTCGCTGTTTATTATTATTATTATTATTTATTATTATTATTTGCCATGGAATAAAAATTACTTTAACATCGCCATCCGAAGACTTTCCTATTTCCCATTATCCTTTACTTCCTCCTCATTATCATCATCATCATCATCATCATCATCATTATCATCAACTTACATTTTCTCTTAGTCTCATCATCAACACCAGCCTAACTTATTTCCAACCAATAAAGAGGATAGACATTAATCATAAATAAGACAAGGCTATCACAAACTATACCCTCCACGCATTTCTTATTTCCCAGCGTTGAGACCGTGCCCACACCCGCAGACTGCACCAGCGTTGTCCAGCAGAGTTATCAGTCACTACATCGGCTTATCAGTAGGTTATCATAGGCTCAGTACTGTTATCGTTGTTGTCATTACTGTTATTGGTTATTACTGTTGTTGTTATTTTTATTATTATTATTATTATTATTATTATTATTATTATTAATTATTATTATTACTATTGTTGTTGTTGTTAGCAGCGATAGTATTCCCGCTATCATTACTGCCCTGCAAGGCGTTACTTCTCACGGTTTTCCTGTACAGGCTACCGCCGGAGGGTTGGGAGGGTGAGGGGAGAGCTTGCTGTTCTCTCTCTCTCTCTCTCTCTCTCTCTCTCTCTCTCTGTTATCGTTGCCATATCAGCCTGGACTCTATGCTACGTGCTTATCTTCTTATCTCTACTGGGCATGTTGTTTGTTATGGTGTTGCTACTGTTATCATTTTTTTTTTCCTCTTTTGATTACTACTACTACTACTACTATCACTACTACTTCTACTACTACTGCTACTACTACTACCACTACTACTACTACTACTACTACTATTACTACTACTACTACTACTATCATTACTGTTGCTATTTTTAACGTTTAACAGCTCTTTTTACAGCTCTCCACTGTTAGTTAATCTTCACATCAACTGCTCTTTCAAATACCTCTTTTAATCACTCTTTAAATCACAAACAAATATTTTAACCTTTCAATTAACTAAACTTTTTCTGTCACCCTTACACCTCTCTTTTTAATCACTTTCATACCGCTCTTTTTTAACCATCCTTACACCGTTCTTTTCTGCCATCCTTACACCGCTCTTTTTAACCACCCTTACACCGCTCTTTTTAACCACCCTTACACTGCTCTTTATAACCACCCTTACACTGCTCTTTTTTTTCCACACACCGCTCTTTTTTGTCACCCATACACCGCTCTTTTTAACCACTCTTCTGCACCGCTCTTTTTAACCACTCTTCTGCACCGCTCTTTTTAACCACCCTTACACCGCTCTTTTTTGCCAACCTTTCACCGCTCTTTTTTGCCCCTTTACACCGCTCTTTTCAACCGTTCCTTTTAGCCACTCTGAACTGCTCTTTTTTAACCACTCTAAACAACGCTTTTTAACTGCTCTTTATCACTTTAAACTACTCTTTTCCTCGACTATTTCTTTAAACCCCCCTTTTGAACCTCTTTTCTTCATCCGCTCTTTTTAACAGCTCTTTTTAGAATAACTTTTAAACCACTATTTTACTCTATTTTCAATCTCTCTTTTTAATCTATTTTTGCAACTCTTTAACTATATACTCTTCTTAATCACTATTTTGAACTGCTCTTTTTAACCGCTCGTTTCAACCACTCTTATTTTTACCTCTTCTTAACCACTCTTCTTACCCACTATTCTGAACTGCTCTTTTTAACCACTCTTTATCCGCTCTTTTTAATAGCTCTTTTCTCTATTTTTCGGCTCTCTAATGCACCTGAACACACGAGCCTCATATATATAAATAGAACGCAAAAGAATTCATCCTTCTTCCCGGAAAACATAAATACATTTCGGGATGGAGCGTTTTTTTTTTCTTTCTTTTTATCATAATTTCAAAAACTTTCATTAATTCTGAGTATTTTCGATTAAGTTCCTCGAAATTTTGATTAAACCCATGAACTTTGGAAAATGATATGGGTAATAATATAAATTTTCAAATCCTTTCAATATCGTGGTCTTTTTTTATTTTTATCATAATTCTTTCCACTAGTTTTAATCATTAGCTGTGTCGTAATAATGAGGGTTAATGAAGGCTATATATATATATATATATATATATATATATATATATATATATATATATATATATATATATATATATATATATATATATTTTTATGTGTCCGACTCTAGGCACGTTTCACAGCCTGCTCCCAAGGCCCAAAAGTCCTCTTACAAACCACATCTCTGCATGTCACCGCTTCGGCGCTAACACCCACCGTCCATACAGATTACATGCTAGGGCTGTCTCATACATGACTGGTGTATTAGTACTAGCAGGGGTATTTTTAAATCCCGGCGGGTGTTCTGGTAAATCAATAAAGTCTGCTGTATGAAACTCAAATCCTTATACTGTTCCCTGACCCAGCCGGGATTCGAACCTAGGTCCATAAGGACTGCAGGGCAAGTCTCTACCGATTCAGCCACCGCATTCCCCCAACCCCTCATAGTTCCAGAAATCTCTACTGTGAAATAATCATAATGTCTGGAATGTGGGAAAAAAAAAAAAAAAAAAAACGACCGAAGTGAATTTTTTTTTTAGGGATTATATCTATTGGCCCCATATATCTATTTTACGAAATTTATAGTCATCATAATTTTTCCGGACCAGAGAATGCAGAACTTTTATGGGGCAGTGCAGAAAATGTTATTAAAATTGATGATGATTCAATGTCCCTAAAATATTGCTGTATCTATTGGTAAAATATGACTGAATCTATCGCTGAGGTATTTTCGTATCTACCGTTAAAATTTGTATCTATCGTCAAAATTTTGGTTTATCTATTGCCATGTACTGCCGCAGGTATCGTCGAAATATTACTGTATCTATCGTCAAAATATTACCCTATCTATCGTCAAAATATTACCCTATCTATCGTCAAAATATTACCCTATCTATCGTCAAAATATTACCCTATCTTGTCGTCGAAATATTACTGCATCTATCGTCAAAATATTACCCTATCTATCGTCAAAATATTGGCGAATATATGGGTAAAATATCGCTGGATCTGAGGAATGGGACTTTTATGAGAGATATTATACAGACGAATGCCTAGGCCTGGAATACCCGTGTGTGTGTGTGTGTGTGTGTGTGTGTGTGTGTGTGTGTGTGTGTGTGTGTGTGTGTGTGTGTGTGTGTGTGTGTGTGTGTGAATAACGTTAAATACATGCGCTTTAAAAATTCATTGCATTTTCTAACAAGTTTTGCATACATGAATTTGGATGACATACGGAATACGGTACACACACACACACACACACACACACACACACACACACACACACACACACACACACACACACAACATTATTTCTCGCGTCTATGTATCCGACACTTCAATTACTGGGGGATAGGGCTGTCAGTAGTGGTAGTTGTGGTGGTTGTGGTAGATGTGGTAGTTGTGGTGATGGTAGTTGTGGTGGTTGTAATAGTTGTGGTGACAGGTAGTTGTGGTGTTTGGTAGCTGTGGTAGTAGTGATGGTACTGACGGTGAATTGTGGTAGCGGTGATTGGTGTGGTAGTTGTGGTGGTGGTAGTAGTAGTAGTGGTGATGCTGAAGGTGAGTTTGGTGGTGGTGGCGACAGTGACGGTAGATTGTGGTGGGTTTCTGTGGTAGTACTGGCATATTGTGGTAATTAACCGTGGTAGCTGTGGTAAACTGTGGTAGTTAATTGTTGTTGTGGTGGTGGTAAGTAGTGGTAGTAACTGTGATAGCTAGGAAAAATTGTGGTAACTGTGGTAGTTGTGGTAAATTGTGGTAGTTAATTGTAGTTGTGGCGGTGGTAAGTATTGGTAGCTGTGGTAGTAACTGTGGTAGCGAGGAAAAATTGTGGTGACTGCGGTAGTTGTGGTAGTTAACAATGGCAAATTGTGGTAGTTGTGGTAAACTGTACTGGAAGTGGTGGCAAAACATAGTACAGTAGTTGTGGTAGTCGTGGAAAACTGGTAAGTGTGGTAGCTGTAGTAGTTGCTGCCGTAACTGTGGTACGAATGGTAAACTGTGGTAGTTGTGGTTGGGCTGGTAGGATAATTGTGGTAGTGGAGGAAAACTGTGGTGGAAATTGTGTTAGTGGAGGAAAACTGTGGTGGAAATTGTGGTAGTTGTGGTAGGGGGCGTGGTTTAGTTATGACGTCACGACATTCAAGGATTTTCCCCTTAGTCTGTTGTAGGATCTCTCTCTCTCTCTCTCTCTCTCTCTCTCTCTCTCTCTCAGCAAACCTCCCCATCCATCTCTCTTTAAAACACTAACTTCTCTCACCTTTGCCTGAAAGAGAGAGAGAGAGAGAGAGAGAGTTGGAACAGATATACAGGCACTGGCAGACGGATATAGATAGATAGATAGATAGATTGGTAGGTGGGTTGGCAGAATGACACATAGACATATAAACAGAAATACACATAAAGAGATAGATACAGATAGACAGACAGACAGACGGACAGACAGATAGATACTGAACGAAAAACAGACACAGATACTGATAGATAGACAGGCAGACAGACAGGCAGACAGATAGAAAGATATAGACAGTCAGACGTAGGTAGAGACAGACAAACAGACAGACGGATAGATAGATAGATAGACAGAGAAAGAGGGGGGTCAGCGCTCCCCTCGCTAAGCCCCAAATCCAGCCAGGAGGGGGCGGGAAATTTATTAAGGGGGTGAGGGGGCCTTTACCCTCCCCTGCCCCCTCTCTCTCCCCCTCTTCCCTCCTCTTCTCCCTCATTTTACCTCGCTTTCCCCTCTCCTTTCCCCCCTGTGTCTCCCCTCCTCCTCCACATTCCCTTCCTCTTATGTTCTTCCTCCCCTCCCTTTCCTCTCTCCCCTGCTCTTCCTTCTTCCTCTTACCCCCTCTTCCCGACCTCTTTTCCCCTTCTGATCCCCCACCCCCTTCCTCTCTTCTATTCCCTCATCCACCCCCTTTCTTTCCCTTCTCTCCCCCCCTCCACCAATTCCCCTCTCCTCCCGTCTCTTCCCCCCCTTTACCTCCCCTTCCCCTCCTCCCTCCTCTTCCCTCCCCTTCTCCTCTTCCCTCCCCTTCCCCTCTCCCCTCTCCTACACCCCCTTCCCCTCCCCCTACCCCTCCTCGTCCTTTATTCATGTTCCTACGTCAACAGTGTTTTTAACTTTTTTTTCTCTCTCTCAATTTCTCCTATTACCTGATTCTATTTTTTTTCATTATGCCTTCTTTTTTTTTCCATATTTGCCGTTTTTCGATTTCTTGCTCTACATCTTCGTACATTAAATGGAGATTCGAAAGGTCAATTTTCGGTGCTTCAGATTTTTTTTTTTTTTTTTTTAGGGAGAAAATGTAAGTGATTGTGACGACGCTAAAGTGTGTGTGTGTGTGTGTGTGTGTGTGTGTGTGTGTGAAGATTTCTAGTCGCTTTGTCTCCTTGGTTACTAGACAAATCAACTCCCCAATCGGATTACTTATAAATTTCAAAGAGTCTTGGATGTGAGGCAGGAATGAGTCTCCTTGGTTACTAAACAAACACCCCTCCAATCTGACTGCATATGAATTTCAGTAAGCCTTAGTTATGAGGTATGCATGAGTCTCCTTGGTTACTAGACAAATCAACCCTCTAATCTCACCATTAACCAAGGTAGAAGAGGTGGGATCAGTGTTAGTTAAGAATAAATAAAATACAATAAGAATAAAGTAAAATAAAGAGGTGATATTAGTGCTGAATAAACGGGTAATGCATTATTAAACGGGGGATGTAAATGTGGTAGCCGGCAACTGTGTGGTGGTGGTGCGATAAGGTGTACTGGTGTGGTGGTGATTGTGGTGGTAGTGCCCTCCTGCCGCCCAATCACATCACTGCTACCACACCACCACGCACTACCACACCAGGTACTTATATGCCAATCTATCTCATCACAAATAATGCCTGTCTGCCTTATCACTACCACCACACCAGGCCGTACTAGCAAACCAGTTCTTATACCAGTCTACCACAGCACTACCACACCAAACATTCCTCCTAAACCAGCTATTCTCATCACACTACATTAGTTTCAGTACCACACCACACCACCGCCACACCAGTACACCCTCGTCTTCCTACCACATCAATACCACACCACCACCACCACACCTTCCTACCACACCTGCCTCTCCTCTCTTTCTCCCACACAGGTGAGTAAACAGACATGTGTTAATACATGTCATAAGCAGGTGTTAAGTGACGTGACCAAAAAGTGTTTCTTCACAGACGTTACATTACAAAGGTGTTTCATTACAGGTGTTAGACGAGTTTTATTCAAGCGTTAGAAGTGTTTTATTTAGGTGTCACAAGTGTTTTACTGTAAGTGTTAGACGGGTGTTTCATTAGAGAGGTGTTTTACTACTGATGCCAGGCTGAGTTTCACGTGACTGGTGTGACAGGTGTTTCATAACAGGTGTTACGGAAGTGCCAGGAATAGGCGTACATAAATAATACCTGTAAAACTACATGAAAATATATGCACACACACACACACACACACACACACACACACACACACACACACACACACACACACACACACACACAGAAAACGGCATGTGTTCCATCATAAACTATCCTAAACTGACTTAACCCACTCTATCCTGCCCCACCTCTATCCTTCACTACCCTCACCTAACCAATCTAACCTAGCCAAACCAACTTACCCAAACCAGATTCCAACTAACCTACCTACCAATCCAAATTTAACCTAACCTAACCACCCTACCCAAACGACACCTACCTAACTTAACCAACCTACCCAACCCTACCTAACTGAACCAACCTACTCAACCCTATCAACCAACCTACCCAAACCATATCTTGCCTACCCAAACCTACGTAACCGAACCAACCTACCCAAACCTAACTTAACATAACTTCCCTAATCTGCCTAACCTAACCTACCTAACTTAATCTGCCTGGTACCTGCCTGACACACTGGGCCACTCCCTCCCCACCATGCAAGGGTCGCTGCACAAAGCCACTACACGCATTGTTTGGCTGCAAGGCGTTATTCATACTACCTGTAATTATTACCCCTTCCCTGACCCCCTCCCCCCTTTGCCTTCTATCTTTCTGTATGTTTATCTATTATCTATCTATATCCATCTATCTATCTATTCATTCACCCGTCTACACATCTATCTATATATCTACATAACTACCTACCTACCCAACCATCAACCTATGCACCTAGCTATCTATGCACCCCTTCATCTATCTACTCATCTACCGCTATCTATCTATCTATCTATCCATCTAACTATTGGTACCAATCAACCGATCAATTTATCAATCTGTTTATCCATCTACCCCTCTATCCACCGGTATCTATCTATCTATCTCTATCCCCCCAGCAGCATGGACCGCCGCACCCTCCCGCTACTTGCCTTCTTCGGCTGTGTGGTCCTGTCCCTCCTGCTGGTGGCGCCCTCCGAGAGTCCTCCCCGCCCCGCCGCCGTCGTCAAGTGCCTGCCCATAGCGTGCCTAGTGTGGTTCCTGGCCGTGGCTGAGGGGTGGAGGGGCCAGGCAAGGTGGTTCATGATGGCCCTGATCCTTTCCATGCTCGGCGATGTGTACCTGGTGAGTAATAAGGAAGAGGATGTTAGACAGATGTGGGTGTTAGATATGGTGTTTGTGGTGGTGTTAGATGTGGTGTTTGTGGTGGTGTTTACATGTGGTGTTTGTGGTGGTAGTCAGATATGGTGTTTGTGATGGTGTTAGATATGGTGTCTGTGGTGGTGTTAGATGTGGTGTTTGTGGTGGTGTTAGATGTGGTGTTTGTGGTGGTGTAAGATATGGTGTTTGTGTTGGTGTTTGATATGGTGTTTGTGGTGGTGTTAGATATGGTGTTTGTAGATGTTTATGGTGGCTCGTAGGTTAAACTCGTAGATGTGTACTATACTCTCTTCAGTTTATCTTGGCCTAAAGTTACCATCTCTCCATCTTGAGTGCTGAGCTGTAACAAGATATTAACACAAGAATATGGTGCCAGTCACGAAGATGTGCTAAGTTGTATTTTCTGATTCTGCCATTCAGCTACAGAAATAAACTGCAAGGTGACGGAATTCTCCCTCATATTTAGATGAACAAACTATAGTGACAAAGAAGGTACAAACAGAAGGTAATAAAGAGCACTCATTATCATCATTACCATCATAATCGTTACTATCACCGTCACCATCATCAAGCAGCATCATAGACCTTACGACGCTATTGCACTCCACTCCATCAGAATAAATGTAATGTTGATTAATATGAAAAAATAATATTGTTACAATGCTCATGTCATTATTTTTCGTATTAGTGTTATTATCTCCGCTGAAGAAGTTGGAGAAAGTTATGTATTCACCTGTGCCTGTCTGTCTGTCTCTTTATGTACATCTCCAAAAGCTGTCATTAGATTTCCATGAAATCCAGTGCACAGGTGGGCGGTGGGTGAAGGATGAGTTGATTAAATGTTGAGGAAGATCTGGATCCGGATGCAAGAATAAACCATAAATTCACTGGCGTCGGTGGAGGTGTGCGCCGTCTATGATTCAGAAACAGGGCAGACTATGACCTTAGAATTAACAGACTGACCACGAGAGACCGATAATGTATTCGTCTGGCAGGAACGAGGAATTATAACAGTAAATCTTATATGCTACTGGCGTTGGAAGAGGTATGCGCCCTCTGAGTGTTTTCTAGATACTGGTACAACAGGCTCATAATCCTGAACGTGTCTCTTGCAGCTATGGCCTCAAACCTACTTTCTGGAGGGCGTGGCAGCGTTCGCCGTGGCCCAGTGCCTGTACGTGGCGGGGCATGGCATGAAGGGCGCTACGTGGCAGGTGGGCCTCGGTGTACATGGCTTGGCTGCACTTATAATGATGTACATCCTGCCTGTACTACCCACCACTGCTGACAAGGTGTTTGTTACGCTGTACTCCCTCACCATCAACACTGTACTATGGAGGGCTTTAGACAGGTGAGACAGAAAAAATTATTGTGTTCTTGTCTATTCTATCTCTAAACATTTTCTCTCTACCATTAATATCATCTCTGTCATCTTACTCTCTTCCTATCCTTTCGCTTGTTCTCTTTTTCTTATGTATTTCACCAGTGTTAAAAATTATGGAGGAACAGATGATAATGATAATAATGATGATGACGAAGAAATATGATGATGATGACGACGACGATGATGATGATGAGGATGAAAAAATAATAATGAAGATGACGAAAATACTGATGATGGAAATATTGACGATGATGATGATGACATAATAATAATAATAATAATAATAATAATAATAATAATGACGACGATAAAGATAAAATTCCCCCACACACATACACTGGACAACAGCGAGATAAAAGGCCTTCCCTCCTATCCACGCGTCTTCAAGGTAACTCCCCCCCCCCTTCCATGATAGCCCCTATCAGCCACAAGGGCCGTATCTTCCAAGCATCTCAACACTCTTATGGTCCACCCTTGTCTCGTACTTTATTCCAGCAAATGCCAGACGATTTTATTCAAATGATAGCGAGTTAAAGACGCCTGAATGTAAATACTGTCAGTAATAACACTAGTGATTCCACCTCTCTCTCTCTCTCTCTCTTTACGCCAGACGATTTTATTCAGCTGAGTGGGTCATTGGAGCCTGTAATGTTACCAGTGATACCATTAACCCCCTCATGGTCGGGATAACTCTAGCATTTCATTCCAGCTGACGCCAGGCTGAGTAAAGTCCACATTCTCATCAGTTAAGGTAGCTCCCTAACACCTCTTCCATAGCGATTTATTTTCCGAACTAACAATTAACACCCTCTTTTTTTCCTTCTTATATCTTTTTCATACCTATATACTGCAGAGTACATGAATAACACACAAGAACATAATAAAGGAGCAGAATCAGAAATAAACCGGTAAGGAAGAGGTGTTAGTAAGCTTCCTAACACACAAGAACATAACAACGGGGCAGTACCAGCAATAAACCGGTAAGGGAGAGGTGTTAGTAATCTTCCTAACACACAAGAACATAATAAAGGAGCAGAATCAGAAATAAACCGGTAAGGAAGAGGTGTTAGTAAGCTTCCTAACACACAAGAACATAACAACGGGGCAGTACCAGCAATAAACCGGTAAGGGAGAGGTGTTAGTAAGCTTCCTAACACACAAGAACATAACAAAGGAGCAGAATCAGAAATACACCGGTAAGGGAGAGGTGTTAGTAAGCTTCCTACCCACACGATATACCGCCCAGGTCACACCAGCAAGAGGGTCTGACCATTTTGCTGACGAATAAAAAATCTTCATAAAAATCTACTCTTACTATAAATATGCTGCTACTCCTACTTTTTAAATCTTAATATTCACGTTAATCTGGCTGAGACGTAAAGACAAGTAAAGACAAAATTTCTATGTGAAGTAAAGACAAGCTGAGTAAAGACAAAATTTCTATGTGAAGTAAAGATAAGCAAAGACAAATTTCTATGTGAAGTAAAGATAAGCAAAGACAAATTTCTATGTGAAGTAAAAACGAGCTGAGTAAAAACAAAATATCTATGTGAAGTAAAGACAAGCTGAGTAAAAACAAAATATATATGTGAAGTAAAGACAAGCTGAGTAAAGACAAAATTCCTAAATCAACCTTATACACAACTAAAGCTCAATAAAGTGTCTGAATATGGCATCAAACATTTTCTTTATCACGCAGCCTGATTCTGAAATTATGGTGGCTGTATTAGTAAAGACAAAAATAAAAACAAGCGATATTACACACAACATCAGCTTAAGAAAATTTGTAAGTATGGCTGCTGACTCTCCCTAAACACTGACAACGAGTGATTTGTTATCGATGTGGGATGACCTGAGTGTTTTATTTTTATTTGCTGCTTTGTTTATTGTCACAAGGTTATTTGATAAGAGGGAGAGTAGAGATGTTAGCCCCCCCCCTCTCTCTCTCTCTCTCTCTCTCATTTTTCCTCCCGTCTTTCTGCCAAATATACCTAACACCTCCCTTTCTACCCACCTGCCTATTCAACTGTCGATCAACTTATCAAATCCATCTATCAGTCTATCCATCCATTCAGGTAGGCTATCTCTTCACCTCTCCATCTATCTATCTATCTATCTGTCTATCTATCCATCCATCCATCCATTCAGGTATCTCCTCATCCCTCCATCTATCTCTCCATCCATCCATCCATCCAGGTATCTCTTCATCCCTCCATCTATCTATCTATCCATCCATCCACCTCACTCATAACACCCCACATCTCTCCCTACAGAGCCTTCTTCCGCTCCGACCTGCCTGTCTCACGACGTCTTTGCGCGGCCCTGGGGGGAGTCACCTTCTGCGTCTCCGACACAAGCCTCGTCTTCCTGCAGGTGGGACAGATGGTGCCCCACCTTACCGCGCAGCTGGTTATATTATCCACGTACTATCTTGCGCAGTTCTTCCATGCGTTGGGTGCTGCCGAGGAATTCTGGGCGCCTGAGAGGAAGGTGAAGAAGAAGAGAAGGAATTAAGGAGGAGAAGGAAGAAGAGGAAGAGAAGAATGAAGACGAGGAGAAGGAGGAGGAGGAAGATGAAGAAGGCGATGATCAAGAGAAAGACGGTGGAGTTAGTATGACAGAGAATGTGTAAGAGATAATGATGAAGATATGGGTGGTGATGATACTGATGATAATGATGATAATGATGATAGAGGAGGTGAAAGATGAGAAGATGATGATGACGCTGATGATGATGATGACAGGGAGTGAAACATGAAGAGATGATGAAGGCAGAGATGATGATGATGATGATGATGATACTGATGATGATGATGATGATGATAATGATGACAGAGGAGGTGAAAGATGAGATGATGATGATGACGCTGATGATGATGATGACAGAGGGAGTGAAACATGAAGAGATGATGAAGGCAGAGATAATGATGATGATGATGATGATGATGATGATGATGATGATGATGATGATGACATAGGAAGCGAAAGATGAAAACAAGACGATAATAACGATGATGACGGAGTGAAATATGACGAGAACACGAAGATAAAGATGACGATGATGATGATGATAACGACGATGATGACGACAAAAGTGAGATGAACAATGCAATAACCTCTCCATGTTTTATTTTCTATGTTTTAATAAGAAATAAAAAAAAAAGACACATTTCTAAACACATTTTCTTTTCACCTTGAGCTTCCTC
The DNA here is from genome assembly GCF_032717465.1 of Coenobita brevimanus. Classification (NCBI taxonomy): domain Eukaryota; kingdom Metazoa; phylum Arthropoda; class Malacostraca; order Decapoda; family Coenobitidae; genus Coenobita; species Coenobita brevimanus. Next base: position 60,148,277 of record NC_136954.1, on the reverse strand, counting down.
TTTAAAAATCTTCTAAGTAATATTGATCTCCCATCAGTAAATAAATATTCGTCTTCCCGTAACCTGTACTATGTTAAATTCCGTTCGCCTGTTTCATAATGTTTCGGCTTAAAAGTTACGGAATAATTTGTTTATTCCGTGTGATATTTGACGTTTTCTCGATTGATTATTTTTAGGGAACCATTTCTCTCTCTCTCTCTCTCTCTCTCTCCCTACCTACCTACCTATCTACTTACCTACCTACCTACTACCTACAGTATATTTCCCTCCGTAAAATTCTCTCTCTCTCTCTCTCTCTCTCTCTCTCTCTCTCTCTCTCTCTCATTAGGGACAATCGCCACAAATTAACCCACAAGCACCGCCATTTTTTCGGACACTATTTTGGGTTCCAATTTTAGGACAATTTCAACTTTTTCATTTTTTTTCTTTTTCATTTTTTCTTGTTTTCTAGACGAGGTGGTGGACAGGGACGCCTTCGTGTGGTGTCATAGATCTAACGGAGCAGCTTCTCTACCCGGTAATGCATAGGTGCCTCAACTCCTTCCCCATCCCCGAAAGGAGGAGGATGGACTGCGTGATGGCAATAGCAGCCTTCAGTCCACCGGGTTCACGTTTGAGACGGGCTTGGGATTGCTACTACTACTACTACTATTACTACAATCACCACCCAACTACTACTACTACTATCACCACTACAACTTCTACTACTACTGATACTACAACAACAAAGCTAACAACCACTACTACTACTACTAATAATAATAATATTATCACCACCCTACTACTACTACTACTACAACTTCTACTATTACTACTACTACAACTAATACTACAACAACGCCAACCACCACCACTACTACTACTACTACTACTACCTCCACCCCAGACGACTTATATGACCCTAGGATAGATTTTTGGAACTGAGTTATATACCTCCTTCATTAACCCCTTCACTTCAAAAGGTTTCCCCTAAGCTGAATAAAATCGTCTGCAGGTGGCAAGAATATAGCTTCAAATTACGTCCTCGGAATGAAGAGGTTAAATAGGACATCATTATTTGACATCATTATTTTAGGACATCGCTGTTAGGCTTTAAATTTTTAGGTTTCAATATGACTCGATATTTTAGGGTATAATATTTTTAGCAGTGGAGAGGTATAGTATATGAGAAAGAGGGGTGTGAGCTGGGAGCAGGGCAGTGAAATTACGTTAGACAGGGCGACATGGAGGCGGTTTGTTTGTGGCCACTCCTTGCGAGATTGAGGTGTCTGGCATTAGACAGACAGATAGATTTTTAGGACAATTAAATTTAGGGTACAGAGTAATTGAAAAAAAAAATTACATATACCAAATTATACAATGAGTTAAAATTAAAGACAAAAAGAAAACAAAAATACTATACTCCAATTCAAGAAAAAATGAAAAAATAAATAAATAAATACACTGATGCAATTTCATGGTGAAAAAATCCATGAATATTAAGATGAAGAACTGGCGAGGGAAAAAGCTGTCCCGAAAAATCCCCTACAGGAAAAAATATATTGAAAAAAAAAAAATTGTTGAATATTTTTGAGTTGGCTGGCGAGTGATGCGAGAATAATCTGTGTTGTGTGAGTTGTATTTATTTCATTTATTTATTTATTTATTTATGTATTGTGTCCTCTGAGCCTGATTTATTATCTTATTTATCTCTTTGTTTATTAATTTTTTCGTCTTATTTCAGTTTTATTTATTATTTTATTGATCTATTCATTTATCTATTTATTTATTTTTTCGCCTTATTTGACTTTTATTTATTATTGTATTTATCTATTCATTTATCTATTTATTTACTTTTTTGCCTTACTTTTTATTTATTATTTTATTTATCTATTTATTTATCTATTCATATTCTTTATGGATGGAGAAATAATTGGGAGGAGGAGGAAGGAATGAGAGAGAAAAAGTGAGAGGGAAGAGTTAAAGATAAAGGAAGGAAAGAAGACAAGAAGGAAGAGAGAGAGAGAGAGAGAGAGAGAGAGAGAGAGAGAGAGAGAGAGAGAGAGAGAGAGAGAGAGAGCCACACTAACGCAGTAATAATGGGGAAGGCTCTTAAAGTACCATTAGCGACAAACACCTCCTCTCTCTCTCTCTCTCTCTTTCTCTCTCTCTCTCTCACACACACACACACACACACACACACACACAAGACAATGACTCTTATGATATACTCGGGTTTCTGAGGTCATGAGAGAGAGAGAGAAAGAGAGAGAGAGAGAGAGAGAGAGACTCTTTTTTCAGTTCTTCCCCTCTCTCAGTTCCACCTTCATCACTACCCTCATCACCACTACTACCACCATGACAACCACAACTACCACTACCACCACCACAACCACAACTACCACCACAACCACAACCACAACTGCCACCACCACCACAACCACAACTACCACCACCACCACAGCTACCACCACCACCACAGCTACCACCACCACCACAACCACAACTACCACCACCACCACAACCACAACTACCACCACAACCACCACCACACCTCAGTCCCACAGGTAATCACGTATGGTAATGGTGTAAATAGAGTTGATTAGCGTGTACATCCTCCCTACTGGTGAAGGCAGGGGGGGGGGCAATTAACACACTCGGGTCGTTAATCACCTCACTGGCTAATTACATCACACGGTTATTACGGCTCCTGCTATTATCTTGCATTAGGGTTAGGGTCATGCCTGTCCGTCTGTCTGTCTGTCTAGTTGTGAGATGTGGGCCCTTAGATTTAGCAACAGGATTTTAGGTTGATCTTAAAGAGTCCACATTACTTCTGGATTCTTTACAGGGAGCTCAGATATTAAACCCTTGAAGTGTAATTGATTTCTAAGATTCACACAATCTTTCAAGGCACAGGCAGAGAGTTTCCTTTGTGTGTGTTGGCCAGTGTCGCCCCTACACTGTTTACACATTGAACTGTCTCTCCAGCAGTATTTGCAAGAGATCTGCTGGCCTCAGTCTGACTCGAAATCCACCTTTGTCCGACACCGAGGCATCAGTAACAAGATATCCGTTTGCTCACATGGTATTTATTTATCACTAGTATCAAACATCTATTATCTCACTAGCATCAAACATTTTTTATCTAACTTCTTATATGTCTCTATCTTTCTAACGGCGAATTATCTAACTTCTTATGCTTTTATCTCCTTTCTCTCTAACATTCATCTACTGAACACATATCGATTCCACTAAAAAATGCACACACAGGCATGGGCCGGTATTCTTTTCGGAACGGGAAGCTCCCTAACACCTTTTCCTGAGTGATTTATTTTGCTTATTACTCCTTACTGCCCACGTCTGTGTAACATAAATCCTTCTAATATCGCCATACTCTGCATAAATAACGCACAAAAGGATATTAACCAGACACATCCCAAAACTAAATCGCTAAGGAAGAGGTGCTGGGGAGTCTCCGTAAGTGGCGAGAATACGGGCCACAGACAGATAGATATATAGATAGATATAGACATAGATACAGATAGATAAATACATCCTATTCATTTATTTTCTTCCCCTTAAATCCAGGCAATTTTAGTTAGTTCCAGGAAGGACCCAGGGCTCTATCTATCCACATATCTATCCTATATCTATCAACGTCACTGATAGATGGACAGTGTATCTATCCATCAATCTATCCAAATCTAACTACTAATCTAAAACAACACTATCAATTATAATCAATCTCTTAGTTTCCATCTCAACTCTCTCTTAAGCGCACCTCCCTGGAACTATCAACATATCGCCCATTAGTATCAGTGATCCCATTTATAACCATTAAAAATCATTCTCCCACACTTATAAAAATCACAAATGACCCCAACTTCCGCCATTACCCATCAGCTGTTACGCTTTTATCCATAATTCGTCGCATTTGTTCGATATTTCCAGCATTAAAAGCCAAACCCACTTCCCTTCGCTATTAAAAAGCATAAAATTAGGATCTTTAACTGGAGAGGGTGCCTGGGAAAGAATATTACTTGCACACACACACACACACACACACACACACACACACACACACACACACACACACACACACAGCCCCCCCCTCCCCCTCTTCAAATTATCCCCAAAAGCAGGAAAAGCATAAAAGCAACCGAGAAAGGAAGCTGCATCAGGAGAATGGTTCCAGTAAGTCAAGAGTGGAAAGTGTGTGTGTGCTTACAGTGGCGGGGGGGATGATGCGCCGCTTGCCAACTAGGGTATAAAAGTTGGTATTTATTGGCCGGCACTTCCTCCAAAGAGTTTATGGCTGGCTCGCTCTCGCCTCCTTTGCTGTTGCTTGTGTGTGGGATTACTTTACTTGCCAGGATTACTGTCTTGGTAAATCTCCCCTTGTCCATTCACCCCTTTACCGAGATTATTTTGCGGATTTTTTTACTCTTGCTGGGTCTCTTTACTCTTGGGAATTACTCTTGCTAATGCCTCTTTTACACTCGCCCCTTTACCCCTTTGAACTGGAAACCACTCAGAAACTGCCTACCTCTGCCAAGGCTGATTTTATGATTTTACTACTGCACTTCCTCACTCCTAGCCGATTAATACTTTTGCGGTCGCACGTAGTCACTTAATTCTACGGTCTTCATCTGCCCGGTTAAACATTTTCAAACAACGCCTCCCTCCACCAACGCCAAAAATATGTATGATTCCTTGCATCCCGACCTAGATCCACCTCAAAATCTAATCTATTCTTCCTTGACCCATATTCCACCTGTCCACCAAATTCCAATGACATCCAGTAACAGCTTTTTGAGATATCTTGCGCACGGACAGACAAACAGACAGACACGGATGAATTTATAACCTCCTCCAACCTCGTTACCGGAAGTAATTACAGAATGCTTTACTCTTGGGATTACTCTCTTACTAAATCCTCTCTTACTCGCCCCTTTACTGGAATTACTTTATGGATTACTGCACTGGCTGGATTACCATTCTCTGAGGATTACACTGATTCATCTCTCTTACTCACACCTTTACCGGGATTTCTTTACTTGAGGATTACTGTCTTAATGATTCCTCTCTGTCTGTCTCTCTCTCTCTCTCTCTCTCTGAAGCCTCCTAAAGCTTTCCATTCACCCCAGCCCTGAATGTCCTCTGAGTGAAGCCTCCATTTTAACGCTTTTTCTTTCATTTAAGATTTTTATTACATATACGGTATATTCTATCTACGTGTGTCTATCTATCCATATCTATTTTTGCCGATATAGATAGATAGATAGACAGACACACAGACACTGACAGAATATACCATACTGTACATGTAATTAAAAAAAAAGTGTTAAATAATGTGATAAAATGGAGGCTTCACTCAAGGGCCATTCAGGGTGGAGGTGAATGGAAAGCTTTAGGAGGCTTGAGAGAGAGAGAGAGAAAGAGAAAGAGAGAGAGAGAGAGAGAGAGAGAGAGAGAGAAGGAATGTTTATGAAAGCCATGAAAATAAGGAACATACACATTTTTATCATGAAAATAACTCGAATTAACAAGGAAAAGGTAAGAATCAGGAAAAAACAGTAAAAAATAAAATGCAAAAATACAGTCAATAAGGAAGAAAGAAAAATAAATTAATAAAAGAATAGGGTAAAAAGAATATGTAACACAGGAAAATAATGAGGAAAATAATAAGTAAAGGAGGAAAATAAAGAAAAGTGAAAAAAGGACTAAATGGATAGTGCATAATGTTTGTAATCAGGAGAATGAGAGTGGAGGGAGTGGGTGTGTGTGTTTTATGTGCTCTCTCTCTCTCTCTCTCTCTCTCTCTCTCTCTCTCTCTCTCATTTCCTTAAACACACACACACACACACACACACACCTAGACAGATGAACCGATGCATACCGGTACATACAGACAGACAGATACTGACATACATACAGAGATACTGATAGGTAAATAGATCTCTCTCTCTCTCTCTCTCTCTCTCTCTCTCTCTCTCTCTCTTTCCACCAAACCAAAACCAGTGTCTCAGTATTCACCCCTTCGCCTTTCCACACGCACATCCCTAATCTTTATGCCAATCCAACACCACATTTTTTTTTTACTATAATCTAAAAATAATAATAATAATAATAATAATAATAATAATAATAATAATAATAATAATATACGCCCAAGGCTTAACCTCTTCAGTACGATGACGGTTTTTTGTTATTTTTAGTTTTGATTTCTGACGATTTATATTATTTGTTGCATTTCAGGAACATCTTGAGCTGGAGGTAAATTGTGTATGTTAAACTGAGTTGATACTAAATAGGTTAAATAGATATAAATGACATACAAGACAGAGCTAAGGTATTTGTTAAATAAATCCCTAATGAACGGGTGATACGAAGCTTCTTTTGCTGTCTACAATATGGCCTTCAGAAAAACTTAAGTCAATTATTTTCGTGGGCTAAGGATGATGATGATGATTAGAAGAAGAAGAAGAAGACGATGATGATGATGATGATGATGATGATGACAATGACGATGACGATATTGATGATGATGAGGATGATGATGATGATGATAATGACGATGATGATACTGATGATGATGACTGCGCATATATATTTTAATTTACGCCAAAACACTTTTACTTATAGCTGACAGTAAGCCAAGTTGTCTAGGGAATTATTATTATTTTTTTTTTTACAACCGAAAAAGAAAAATCGTCTAACAAATTTACATTTTGAATTCCTGATTACGGAGGCCCTATTTTTAGCTCCCTTTCTTCTTCGTCTAGGCTGCTGATTTTATCCCGTATCTGTAAAATCTGATTAGAAATAATTTTATGGGATTAAGGAGATTGGGAGAGAGAGAAAGGATGAGTGAGAAAGGGAGTGAAAGAAGATGGGGGAACGATGGTGGTGTGAGGGAAAGAAAACGAGAAGAGGAATGAAAGAACACGAGAAATGGAAGAGTACTTGAATAAATTATGAGAGAGAGAGAGAGAGAGAGAGAGAGAGAGAGAGAGAGAGAGAGAGAATTATTCTGAATTCTCGAAGTTTCCAATGCAGATTTCCCGCCAAAAACCCAAGCCACCCCCCCCCCCCACGCTTCACTGTCACCACCTCCTCCAATCTCCTCTTTCCTCTCTCGCTCGCACCGAAAGAGTTAGCATTTACGCCTAGTTTAACGTAATGTCGCTATTTTACGTTACGTCGCGCGCTGAATCGACGAAATCAGAGTTGTTTACAAAGATTTGGCCGCGTTTAGGTACGTGCGGGGTGCAAAGCTGAATTCTGATTGGACGAGGGAGGGCCGGGATTTGCGTGCCGCCGCCCCATTGGTCGATACGGGTCCGGGGTTATGTAAGATGATTGGCTATTGGCTGGATGTTTATGGGGCGGAGGGTAATGGCAAAATATGATTATTTTTCGGATTAACTGGCGCTTTTATCACGATTAAGACGCCGAAAATCCCAGAAATATTATGAAAAGAGCTTACTGCCTAAAAATTTCCTCAAGAATTAAGCTAAAATTAGGAATATCACATAAAAGTTCAAGATGGAGATCAGGAAACAGAGTAAGCCGACTTCTTTGCCTATAACCCTTGACCCTGGTGCTTTCATTATATATATACTTTTTTTGTACGTACAGGTGGCTATTTAATTTAGGAATGGACCACAGCACTTATGGGGTTAATGAAGGCTATACATAATTCCTCCCGTTCGACTGCCTGTCTTATGAGCTAAATGAAATGGTATGAACAGTAGAAAAAGAGCCGTTCATTTCGAGATGCCTGGACACATTGCGTTTATAATGCTGGAGGTCATAGGCAGAAGGAAATACAGGCAGAAGACAGTTTCATAGTTGGCCTGCTGGATACATGAAGGACTGGGAGCATCGGTTCACTCTTGCACTAGAAAGTTGGACAGAAAAAGGATGAGTTTGGTGGTTGCGAGAATAAAACAAGAATAAAACAAGAAATACGTCATCACAGTGAAAGGGTGTAAACTGAGCACCAAAACTCAATAGTAGTAGTAGTAGTAGTAGTAGTAGTATAAATAAAATAAATAAATAAGCTGAACAGAAACGTCTGGTGGTAGCAAGAACAAAATAAGACTGAGAAGATATAAACTATCGCCAACAAAAAAAAAAAAAAATGTCCACTCAAAAATAAAGCTGAATTTAAGCTGACACAAGCCTCTGACAACTTAAGCTGACTCGCTGACATATGGGGAGGGCTAGGCTGACAATCTTTTTTTTTCTTTTTTTCTTTCTTTTTTTCTTTTTTGAGGGGGGTGATGAAAGAGAAGTGGAGTTTCCTCTTAGGGGGAGATGGATCAGGGGTGACAGTGATGGATGGATGGTGGTGGTAGTTGTGGTAGATGGTGATGGTGGTAGTTGTGGTGGTGGTGGTGGTGGTAGATGTGGTAGAGGCCTATTGATGGCAGTGATGGATGGTGGTGGTTGCTGTGGTACATGGTGATGGTGGTGCTTGTGGTTGTGGTGGTGGCAGATGCGGTAGAGGCCTCTTGGTGACAGGGATGATGGTGGTAGTTGTAGTGGTAGATGGTAGTAGCTGTAGTCGACGATGAAGGTAGTGATGGTAGGAATGGTTATGGCTGTGGTAGTTATTCTAATAGATGGTGGTAGTTACAAATGATAATTATGGTAGATGAGGGGAGCTGTGGTAGTGGTAGTTGTTATGGTGTAAATGGTGGTAGTGATGAACAGGTGGGTGTGGTGGTCCTGGATAGTGATAGTTGTGGTAATTTTCAAGACAGTTATGAAATAGTGGTAGTTGTGGAAGGTTGATGGTAGCTGTGGTGATAGTTATGGTATTTGAAATGGTAGTAAAATATGACTCTCTCTCTCTCTCTCTCTCCACTACACAACACAAAATCCCAACTATCACTACAATGCAATTTGCAATATTTCTCAAACTTTATTCTTTATATTCACAGTGTTTTTGCATTCAGCCATTATTATTTCTTTCTTTCTCTCTCTCTCTCTCTCTCTCTCTCTCTCTCTCTCTCTCTCTCTCTCTCTCTCCTCGTCCTTTCAGGGCATAAGGAGGGCAATGAGGGATGTCTGTATAAGCGGTGCCACCACGTGAAGACGTCCCACGAGAGAGAGAGAGACAGAGACAGAGAGAGAGAGAGGGGGGGGGAAATGAAAGGGAATGAAGTGGAAAGGAAAGGAGGGAAAGAAAAGGAAAAAGAGGGAGAGGTAAGGGGAGGGAAGGGAAGGAAGAGAGAGGGAGGGGGAGAGAGGAAGGAAAGGAGACTGAGGAAAGTAAGAGACAGGAGGGAAGAAAGGAAGGGGGGAGGGAATGGGATGGAAGGAAAAGATATGAAAAGGGGAGAATTAAGCGAAAGGAAATGAATGAGAAAAGGACGGTCTAGGAAAAGAAAATGGAAGGGAAGGAAGAAAGGGAGAGAGGACCGGGAGAGGGGAGGAAGGCAGAAAGAAAGGCATAGGAAGAGGGGAGAGGTAAGGGGTTGGGGGAGGAAAGGGGGGATGAGGGGGGAAAAGGAGGGGGAAAGGAAGAAGAGGAAGTAGAGAAACGGGAAAGAAAGGAAAAGGGGTAGAGAAGGAATGAAGACGGGGAAGAAGGAAGGAAAGGGGAGAAGAGAGGGGAGAAAAGGGAGGGGGAAGGAAGGAGGGGGAGGGATGAGGGGGTCGTAATACCTTGCTTAATGACCCTAATTTATCAAGACCGCGCTCTGCTCTAATGGGGGGGGGTCGTTAGGAGGGGGAGGGAGGGGGGGAGGAAAAAGTGTGAGGAGGGAAAAAAAAAAAAAAGAGTAAGAGAAAGGAAAGAGGAAGGGGAGAGGAAAAAGTGTGAGGAGGGAGACAAGAAGAAGAGAAAGGAAAGAGGAGGGGGAGAGAGGATGGAAGAAGGGGAGGGAGAAAGAGGAAAAGGAGGGGGAGATGGGATTGGATGGGGTGAGGTATGGCAGACGTGAGGAAAGGGAGGGGAGGGAAGGTGAGGAAGAAGGGGAGAAGGGTAAAATGTGAGGAGGGGGGAAGAGCATGGAGGGAAGGAAGAGAAAAAGATGTGAATGGAGGGAAAATCTAAGCAAAGGGAAGAGGTGGAGAGGGAGGGCAGCGAAGGGAAGAGGAAGTTAGGAGAGGAAGGGAGGGATGGAGGGGAGAGGGGAGGTGGGGAGGGGAGAGGAAGTTAGGTAAGAGATGGAGGGATGAGGGGAGGGGGAAGGTAGGGAGGGAAGAGAAAGTTAGGAGAAGAGGGGGGAGGGAGAGGAAGTCGAAGGGATTGTCTGGATGGGTAGGGGAGAAGGATTAAGGAAAGTGAGAGAGAGAGAGAGAGAGAGAGAGAGAGAGAGAGAGAGAGAATTATCTATCCACCTAATCCATCCATTTACTTCCCATTCCCATTCCTTCTCTTTCTTCCCTCCAATTATTTTTCCTTTTCTTTCTTTAGTCTCTTAACTTCCATTCATGTTCCTCTCTCTCTCTCTCTCTCTCTCTCTCTCTCTCACTGTACCCACTACCTCTAAATATTAAGGGGAACACCGCTCCTGCTCTTTTTATTTACCTTCCCCCCCCCTCTCTCTCTCTTTCATTGTACCCACTACCTCTAAATATTAAGGGGAACACCGCTCCTTCTCTCTTTGATTTACCACTCTCTCTCTCTCTCTCTCTCTCTCTCTCTCTCTCTCTCTCTCTCTCTCTCTCTCTCTCTCTCTCTCTCTCTCATTACCTAATATTTACCCGTTAATCACCATACTAATGAGCTGGGTCCAATTAGCTAATAATATTATGGCTTTAAGCTCCCTTGAACAATATTGGATATTTAATTGCCTTTGGCCATTTAAATTCCAC